>NC_044905.1:28746180-28923680 GCF_001633185.2 Quercus lobata | reverse complement strand
AAATCCTAGTTGATACCAAATATTAGAGAAAGGATCTAGGCAATTTTTTGTCACAACCAAAAGAGCTTTCCCAGCCGTCTTGATTATCACGCCATCATTTCATGGTGTATTTTCATAGTCAACTCCCTTGAGCCTTATTTTACATAAGCCTTTATTTTTTCTTTTAACTACATAAACCATTCCCGTTCTAAGCCTGAAAAACAATAAATTTACCTTACATTTTGAGAAAATACTTTGGTGGAAATTTGCATTTAAAGAGACAGTGAAAGGCAAGAATCGGAAAATGGTTAAAGTGGTTGAAAATTTGAAAAGGCTACAGGTGTCAAATTTCTCTTCAAAAAAAAAAAAATCAAAAAAAAAAAATTCACTCCACTTTTGAGTATAGCAATAATATTGTCATCATATGAGCATATTGTCAAGAAAGAGCTATGGTGTGAATCCTGTGGATATCTCTTTTATTGTTCTTTCTACCAAGTATTTTCCAGTTTGCTTTGATTTTCCATATCCAATTCTTTCTTAGCCCTCATCCTGTGGTCTGTCATTACAACTGTTAGTTTTTAGACCCCTTAAAACAATTGATTTAACCTAGTTAATTAGCCAAGTTGTTACTTAGTCCAAATTCCAAGTCTAGATTATCACAATCAAACAATCATATCATGTATAGCAGCTAAAAATAAATAAGACAATGATATGATCACTCAGGAAAACCAAACCGGTAAAAAACCTGGGGAGGATTTAACCTAGTTATCCTCAAGGTAAAAAGCAAATCCACTAGAAAGAATCGAAGTTCATACAATAAGACTTACAAGCCCCCACGCTCGACTTTTTATTGCTACCAACCAGTAGAACTTACTGACACGACCACGTGCAAACTCCGAATCTACGGACTCCTTCTTTCTTTGGCCTTTGCAAAACACAAACACCCCCGTTTGTGACTTTGAGATCCCACTCAAAGGTTTAGCAACACAAACTCTCCTGTTTGTGACTCCAAGACCACCCTTGAAGGTTTAGATCATCAACACCTTTGATGACAAGAGAAGGCAACAACTTCTACAATACCGGATCTTGAGATTCTTCAAGGAATAATACCAGTAGAAGACATAAGAGAGCTTTTTAGGAACAAAACCCTAAATAGAAAAGAGGCACACTCTTTTCTCTCTGAAAAGTCACATAAAAACGTGCTTAGGGTTTCCTTTATATACTGGGAGAAGTAGATTAGAAACCCTAATCCTAAATGGGCTTGAACTGCTGTTTGGGCTTAATTAAAATTCTGCAGATACGACTTTCGATCGATCGAGCCTGTCTTTCGATTGATCGAACCAGACAGATTATGAAATCTTCTTCCTGCAGCTTGTATGTTCTTGAATCTTGACTTGAATCACATTGAGCATTGTCTAATAAAACCTATAGACTCTAAGATCTATATCTAGACAAGTTTGTGTTCACGATTTGCCAATTGTTCTAAACATTTAGAACCTAACAGCAACCTTGATTAAAGACCTTTTGATCTCTAATTTTGGTGTTTGATTACATTAGTGGAGAGGATTTCTGAAAATTGGACTTATGGGGTTAAGTTTTGAGAGAATTCCTCTGATTTCAGTTGTTCTACTGTTATCTGAATTTGCTGGTGGTTTAGAGTTAAATTGACTATTTCACACACACTCAAGGACTTAGCTTTAGGTTGAAGTAAATGCTTAACTCTTGCTTGCCAAATTGCTAAATTTTTTATTGATTTTCCTGCCATCTTTGATGTTAAAAGAGTAAGTTACTAGTGTTGAAATCTAAATTCAGATCATGGTTTGGTGAGTGATGATATTACTCTATGGGGTCTAGCTGATAGTGTCTATAGTTGTCTTTTATTTTATTTTCTTTTTGTTTGAGGACAAACAAAGTTCTAAGTTTGGGGGTGTTTGATGACTTGCATAATTGAGTGTAATTTATCACTTCTCAACTTTAAACTTTAGTCTAATTTTATTTATTTTGTTGATTTTAGACTTGATTTTTGTTATTTAAATTTTATTCCAGATTTGAAGAAAATAAACATTTACTCAAATAAAAGAGATGTGAAGCAACTAGAGAGAATATTTTTGGCCTTGGAAGTTGGCAAGAAAAAGAGAATGAGTAGTTTAAGAAAAAAAGAAGGGCTGAAAAGAAGAAAAGGAGGCGATGAACCACAAATAAAAAAAAGAAGGCTGAAAAACGTTTTGGGCTGAAAAAGTTCTTGGGCTGAAAAAGTGTTTTGGGCTGAAAAAATAGGGCAACACGTCAAAAAGAAAAGAAAAAAGTGAGGGCTAAACAGAGAGGGCAGGTACGCTGAAGCAAAAAACAAAGAGGGCTGAAACAAAAAAACAAAAAGGTGCGGCGCTGAAGCTGAAAGAAAGAGAGGGCTGAAACAGAGAATTTTTTAGCATTTATTTTCTTTCCAATCTTCTCAGAAAAAATTATGGTGAATTCGTTTGTGTTGGATTTAATTTTTAGCATGAACTAAACTTTCTTTATTCTAGGAAAACGATGTAATCTAATTTCGAACTATGCTTGCTTTTCTATGTTAATTTGAACAAATTCTCTTCATGTTTGTCTGATTTATTCTAAACTTATTGCTTCTAATTAACTAGCCATTAATTAGATGATTTTAATCTTGTAATTTGCTGTCGAAAGAGGGGATTATAGGATAGATCTTGAATATTTCAGCATAGGTAAATATAGAGATCGAAAGACTTGTATGAACCTATGAAGTATTAAAATCGTTCGTCTTAATGCTTTCTTGCTTTATTAAATTGCATACTCTTGTGTAAAATAATGAACAAGATTGTTTCCAATTGACTATCGAATGAGGCTTTTGGATGAGTTTGGAGATTGCTAACAAACAGAGAGAATTAAATTCAATTAGCTAGATGAGTAAATCATAGTGAGGGATTAGGTGAAATCGATTTCCTAGAAGTTTCTCTCTCATTAAGTTGATTTTCAAGCAACATCTTTCTTTTCCTCTACGTATCTTTTATTTAAATTGATTTTATTTTGAATTCCAATTAAAAAAACCTCAGTGACTTCTCTAGATAAAATCGAGATTAGCATACTATTGGTATTTGTCAAAAGTAAGTTACCAATCCCTAAGGACGATACTCTTCTCACCACTTTACTATAAAACTACGATATTGTGCACTTGCAGTTTTGCACCGTTCAATATGTTCCATCAACACTAATGTGGTTGCCCAACATACTGAAGTTTTGATCGTTACTTTAGATTTCACTCCTGATATATCAAAGTAACCTACACCTCATGATCAGATTCATTATTCTCTCAAGATTAAGTGTTGATGTAAATAGAAATCGTGAGATTTATTATTCATTTGACAGTCGTTAAGAGAATAATAAATCTCACAGCTGTCCAGTTTAATATGTCTTAACTCTTAAAACATATCAACTAGAAGTCTTCACTTCCATAATTAAGAAAAATCATCTTAGTTGATATGTTATAGTCTTCGCAATGAAATGCCCAATTTCATTACCGATTACGAACTAAAATTATAAGTTTATAAAGAACTTGTGATTTATATCTTCTGTGACTAAATCACATAAATCACATACTATGCATCTCATGGGCTGTATGATAATGTCCAAATGATAATGTCCAAATATTCATGTTACCATTATTTTAGATAATAATAAAAACAACTTTATTAACTACAACATTAAGTCATACATATCATCATACAATAGGATTTAAGGGCACTAATCCTAACAATCTCCCACTTACCCTAAAGATTATTGTGCACTAATCTAACTCCCATTCCCTCCAAATGTGACTCAAAGGTCCTTTGGGGAAAGGTTTTGGTAAAGGGATCTGCTAGATTATTTGTACTATCTATCTTTGCTACCTCTACATCTCTTTGAATAACAATGCCTCGAATGATGTGGTACTTTCTTTCAATGTGCTTTCCTTTTTTGTGATTCCTTGGATCTTTGGATTGTGCAACTGCTCCACTATTGTCACAAAACGATGTGATAGGAACTTGCTCTATTCTCACAACACCAAGATCAGAAAGGAATTTCTTGAGCCAAACAGCTTCCTTTGCCACTTCACAAGCAGCAACATATTCAGCTTCCATGGTGGAGTCAGCAATACAAGATTGCTTAACACTCCTCCAACTTATGGCTCCACCTCCTAATGTGAACACACAACTTGAAGTAGACTTTCTGAAATCAAGATCTGATTGAAAATCTGAATCTATATAACCAATGGGAATCAAATCCTCACTCCGATGAACAAGCACATAATCTCTCGTTCTCCATAGATACTTGAGAATATGCTTTGCAACTTGCCAATGTTTTGGTCCTGGATTTGATTGATATCGGCTAACCATGCCAACTGAATAGCAGATATCTGGTCTAGTACAAAGTATGGCATACATGAGACTTCCCACTGTAGAAGCATAAGAAACTTTTCTCATTATATTTTCTTCCTCAAGAGTCTTAGGCCTTTGGTCATCAAACAGAGGAACTCCATGTCTGAAAGGAAGTAATCCTTTCTTGGAGTTTTGTATGGTAAACCGTTCTAGAACCTTATCTATATATCCAACTTGTGACAAGCCTAACATCTTATTCTTGCGATCTCGCCAAAACTTGATCCCTAGAATAAAGTTAGCCTCACCCAAGTCCATATCGAATTGGCTTGACAACCAAATTTTTACTAATGACATTACTCCTACATCATTTCCAATGAGTAGAATATCATTAACATAAAGTACTAAGAACATTACTACTTTATCTTGATGTCTTTTGTACATACATGGTTCATCAAGAATTTGTTCAAAACCAAATGACTTGATTGCTTGATCAAATCTGATGTTCCATGACCTAGATGCTTGCTTAAGTCCATAAATGGACCTTTTCAACTTGCATACCATATGCTCTTGGTTCTTTGCTATTAAACCTTCTGGTTGCATCATATAGATTTCTTCTTCAAGATTGCCATTAAGAAATACAATCTTGACATCAATTTGCCAAATCTCATAATCATAAAGAGTAGTAATGAATAAGAGAATTCTGATAGATTTAAGCATTGCTACTGGTAAAAAGGTTTATTCATAATCAATGCCTTCTTTTTTTTTTGTGTACCCTTTCGCCACTAGTCTTGCTTTAAAGTTTTCAACCTTTCCATCTATCTCTCTCTTTCTCTTGTAAACCCATTTGCAACCAACATGTTTAATGCCATTAGGCTCCTTTACAAGATCACAAACTTGATTGGAATACATTGAATCCAATTCAGATTTCATAGCTTTGACCTAATGATGTGCATCTATATCATTCATTGCCTTTTCATAAGTGTAAGGATCAATTTCAGCCTCTTCTGAGATAGCTTCATAAGTTTCTCCCAGACTTATAAATCTTATAGGTGGCCTAATAATCCTCCCACTACGACGAGGCTCCTGTGTACTTGTCATCTCATGAGTAATATCTTGTGGTGTATCCGATACAACCACATCATCCCTAGTTTCATCCATTGGTTGTTCAATTACAGGTTCATTCATTTCAACCAAAACAACTCTACTTCTAGGAGTAAAATTATTCATATAGTTATTTTCCAAAAATTTAGCATTTGTACTAACAAAAACTTTGTTATCATTACGACTATAGAATAAATAACCCTTAGTTTCTTTTTTATAACCCATAAGCAAACATACTTCTGATTTAGGTTCCAATTTATCAGGCTTCCCTTTTAGCACATATGCTGGACAACCCCAAATGTGGAGGTATCTCATACTAGGCTTACGCCCACTCCACAATTCCATGGGTGTTTTGGGAATAGATTTTGATGGAACTAAATTTAAAAGATGTATTGCTATATTTAAGGCACACCCCCAAAAAGAAATTGGTAAAGTTGAGTAATTCATCATGGACCTAACCATTTCTAAAAGAGTCCTATTCTTTCTTTTTGCTACACCATTTTGTTGGGGAGTTCCAAGTGCAGTTAATTGGGATACAATCCCATTTTGAGTTAAGTAATCCTTGAAATCCCTTAGAAAGTATTCACCACCTCCTTCAGATCGAATGGTCTTTATGCATTTATCCAATTGATTCTCAACTTCAGCCCTAAACTCTTTGAATTTTTCAAAAGTTTCGGACTTCTGTTTCATTAGGTACACATAACCATATCTTGAGTAATCATCCATAAAAGTAATGAAGTACCCATAACCTACTTTTGCTTGGGTTGACATAGGACCACATACATCCGTATAAACTAATTCAAGCAACTCTTAGGCTCTTCTACCTTTTGCATTAAAAGGTCTTTTGGTCATTTTACCCTCCAAACAAGATTCACAAACTGGAAATTCATCAAAGTCCAATGGCTCTAAGAGTCCATCTTTGATCAGTCTTTGAATTCTGTTTGGATTAATATGACCCAAACGCAAGTGCCAAAGATATGCATCATTAGTAGAAGGAAACTTTCTCTTTAATGATTTTACATGAAAGTCATTATCTAATTCAAAATTGTATAATTCATGCTTATCAGGAGTTAAAATATAAAGATCATCCACAATATTGCCAGAATAGATAAACATTTTATCCTTCTTTATTACAATATTGTCTTTCAGGATAACACAATATCCATGTTTAGCTAAATAAGTTGCAAAAAATAAATTCCTACGAACATTAGTTACATATAAACAGTCTTCTAATATTACAACTCTAGAATAAAAGTATAAATTAAACACTCCAACAGCTACAATTGGAATCCTACTACCATCAGCCAAAGTAAGAAACAATTCCCTTTCATTCAGCTTTCTGGTCTCTTGGAACCCCTGCAAAGAATTGTAGATATGATTAGTACAACCTGAATCTACACACCAGGAATCCGTGGGATTTTGTACTAAACATATTTCAAGAAGAAATGAACTTTTCATACCCCTATTCTTGGCAGCTCTAAATATTGGACAATTCCTCTTCCAATGACCTTTCTCGCAATGGAAACACTTTCCCTTGGCGTACTCATTTTTCTTTCCCTTGTTGGCAACTCCTAAGGCAATTTACTTACCATCTTGCTTGGTGAAGTCATTCTTCTTCTTCTTTTTTACCCTTGCCTTTCAACTTAGGTTGAGAAATAGAAGCTTAAATCATATTAGCATCAACACTAGATGTATCAAGAATGCCTTTCGTCGCTACCAATTCATTCATTAATTCAAACAATGAATAAATCTTTTTGTTTGTATTATACTTAAGTCTGAATTCCTTGAATGATTCTGGTAGTAACTAGAGTATCATATCCACTTGGGATTCTCCATCAATATCGGCACCTAAAACTTCCAATGTATTCAAATTAGAGATCATCCTAAGACAATGCTCCCTCACTAAAGTACCTTTAGCCATTTTGGTATTATAAATTTGCCTCATAGTTTCTTGCCCAGCAGAACGGCCTTGCTCACCAAACATCTCCTTTAGACTTAACATTATGTCCGAAACTAGTCCTACATCTTGCATTTGATGTTGTAGAATATTTAAGATAGATGCTATAGATGCTAGGATATAGCACTTGGCCATCTCTTAGATTTCTGCCAACGATCATATCGTTGTTTTTCCTCAAGAGAAGCATCTAATGATGGAAAGTTAGGACAAAATTGACTAAGCACATACTTATGTTCTTCAACAATAAGAACAATGTCCAAATTTCTTTTCCAGTCAACATAGTTGGATCCAGTCAATTTATTTTGATTAAGAATAGCAAGAAGTGAGCTAAATGATGCCATGATTAAATCTGAAAACAATAAACATGAATATAATAAGTAAATTGGACATTATCAATTTAGCATATAAACATATAGTATGGAACCTTAATAAACCCATAATATAAAATATGCAACAACAACCCAATCTCATGTTTAAAATTCCTTGGTAGCAAGTAAATTATAAACACTATAACTGATTGAGAACTATTCTCATTGTTAGTGCTATCACGATAACTCTTATCAAATACTAATAATTCTTATCAAACACTAATAATATGTGGTATTTCCTTTAGCCTCTAAGTAATAATGACATGGCTTCGTAGGGAGGTAAACATTAAAACTTAGTCTAGTGTACACCATTGCCTGAAATCTATGTGAGTCATTAAGTAACTCCACGGTAGCGTGGTCGTTCTTAATGTAAAAACACATATCATCCATCATTAAGAAGTTTAATCTGTAGTACCATGAATTAAACACCCTCTGTTGGGAGAAAAGCATATACGCCAAAGCGAGGTGCTTAATCACAGTACTATAAACCAACAATGGAGGTCGTGAGATCCAACCCTTGTATCTCTCTCCCACTAGATATTTTAAAATAAAGGTTTTTAAATTAGAAAACATGTGTAATCTCATTACACATAACCTTGCACTTTTAAATGTGAAAGCACTTAATGAAAATTCAAAACTCATAACTGTCGATCGATCGAAATCATGAAGAAAATTTTTATAAACAATCTAGATGGCTCGATCGATTCTCGATTCCTTTTTCAATCGATCGAAAAGGCGAATTCGATTGATCGAAAGGAATTCTCAATCAGTCGAAATTTCAATAAATCTAGCATAAACAATTTTCTTGACTCGATCGATTCTCGATTCCTGTTCGATCGATCAAAAAGGAACATTCAATCGATCAAAGGGAATTCTTGATCAGTCGAAACTCGTGAAACTGAATTTTCCAAAATTTTCACCAAATAATTTTCAACGGTTTTTCATGAACAAACTACCATTATATGAACATAATAGATTGAGTTTGAGATCAAAACTGAATACCATTGATGCTATAGCCTTAAAGTTCAATTTAACATACTTAATATCAAACTTAAACAACCTCATAACATCAATATTAGTTTTTTTTTATATAAAGCAGTAATTTCAACAACCATGTAGAAAATTGAATGTGTAATCTTCTAACAATGTGAAATTACTATCTCTAATTCCAAAACTCACAAAACATGTTATACAAATTTGAAATTGAAGATTGCTCTGATACCAATTGTTGGAAAAACACATGTTTGTATCGCATACAAAACAGACATAGCGGAAAATTAATAGATCTACTTTATTCACAATTGATAACGTGTACTCTGTAAATTTTAGAATATAAGAATAAGAGAGTGTACCTTGATGTGATGAAATTCAAAACCAAAGATTAGAAGTACTTGGGAACACTTTTAATCTTCACTCCAATTCCACTTGTGCCTAAGAAGTGTGGTCTCTCAATCATTTTATATGTGTATGTTCAAAGGAGAAAAAGAGAGTGTCTTACACTCACATACAAACCATTTCATTCTCTTGTAAAGTTATGTATGTTTTTCTTCTTATAACTGATTATCTAATTAGGCTAGCCTTTTGAACCATTCTAATTGGGCTTTAGTATGTGGCTTAGAATAGGACCAAAAGGAAACAAATAAGACTCTAGCTCCAATAGGCCTTGGGCTTTTCTGTTAACTCTTGACAAGTCCAAAGTTACCATTAATTATATTTAATACCACTATATAAATATAATTGCACTGTATGCTTTATTAATAAATTATATCCCAAAACTTTATTATACATGCAACTCCTTCATAAAATATTCGTAGTAATATAAAGTCATGTAGGTTGCCTGCCACTTTGAAGATTACTACATTTTAATTCTTGAGTACCCGATTTAATCTTTTAAGTTATTTATCATATATTTATGAAATTCAATTTCATACTTAAGTAATTCCTTACTAAAGTAGTTAAGCCTAACATTCTGAATAACCAAACCCATTAAACTTATCTCAAGGGAATATTTTATATCTCCGTTAAGAGATTATGAATTCCATCTTGAGAATATATGTTCCATCTTGAGAATATATGTTCCATCAACACTAATTGTGGCTGCCCAACATACTGAGATTTTGATCGTTACTTTAGATCTCACTCCTGATATATCAAAGTAACCTACACCTCATAATCAGGTTCATTATTCTCTCAGGAGTAAGAGTTGATCTAAATGAAAGTCGTGAGATTTATTATTCATTTGATAGTCGTTAGGAGAATAATAAATCTCATAGCGATCTAGTTCAATATATCTTAACTCTTAAAACATATCAACTAGAAGTCTCCACTTCCATGATTAAGACAAATCATCTTAGTTGATATATTATAGTTTTCGCAGATGAAATGCCTAATTTCATCACCGACTATGAACTAAAATTCCAAATTTACAAAGAACTTGTGATTTATATCTTCTGTGACTAAATCACATACACATCGCATGGACTATATGATAATGTCCAAATATTCATGTTACCATTATTTTAGATAATAATAAAATAACTTTATTAACTACAACATTAAGTCATACATAATGTCATACATAACATCATACAATAGGATTTAAGGGTAGTAATCCTAACAATGTGGGCATATTTAGTGTTGGTAAAGAAATGAGAAGAACACTCTTTAAAAGTTCCAGGCAGAGAGTTTCATGGGTCACTCACGACTCACTCATAACTTGGCCAAGTCGTGAAATGACTCGCGAAAACCAGCCTGGCATAAGACTGTTCAATTTTCAAGCATATGTTTCTCACGTGGCCTTTCGCGAGTTGTCCACTCGCAAACTTCACTGTCTTCACAATTTTTCACCAAACTCTCACACTCAACCCCTATATTAAATCCCTCAAGCATACAAGGACATGATGAACAAAAATACAATTAAATTTGACACGGAATTAAAGCTAACAAAAATATAGTTGTAAATCACAATTTTACACAGTTCCATTTTCAAATTCGAGTCAATGGCTAGGTTGTGTTTGATTTAGGTTTGTGTTGGTCAAATCCAGGTCAATGGCCAGTGGTTGGGTTGTGTTTGTTTTGAGTTTGTGTTGGTTTATGGTTTGACCTATGTTTAGGAGGTTTGGTTTGATTTGTGTTGTTCGTTTGCTTATGGGTTTGGCAATTGTGAGCAACGGTAACTTCTAGAATCCTCCAATGGAAGCAAGTGATATGGTATGAGTGACGATTTAGGGTGTTTGTGCAAGCAGCAGTGGCTTTGTCATTTTGGCTGGAAAAGGGTAGAAAAATAGAGTAATGATGGGAGAGAGAAAATAAGGCAAATTACAACTTACCCACCTATGATTTGGCCGAAATTTAAGTTGTCTACCTGTGGTTGTGGTTTGAAATTTGACATTTTACCCACCTGAAGTTTAACCAAAATTTAAATTGCCTTCCTATGGTTTGAAAACCGATTGGATTCTTTTTTATCTTATTTGATCTTGTATTTTTATTTTTTATTTTTTGAGGATAGAGACATAAAAGTGAAGCAAAATGACATATTTAATCATGTTTTTAACCGAGGTGGGTTACGGAATTTTAATTGAGCTAACCTCATGTGGCTAAAGTGTCAAATTTCAAATCACAGGTAGGCAACTTAGATTTCGGTCAAATTACTGGTGGGTAAGTATTAATTTACTCTAAAATTTAAATAGAGTAAAAAAATAAATATTGAAATTAATGTAAATATATTTTTGTTGAAATAGAAAATGTGAACATGATGTGAATGCTCTAACAAGAAACAGAAATAGAAGTATAACAAACTCAACGGGCTACAAAACTTACTCTTAAAACAGTTTCTAAATGACACGCAATTTGAAGTTATGCGACAGACAGTAGAGAATGAATAACAACATGAGTTCTTGAACGACTTGTAGTTAGGCATTAGACTTTAAACAATGCATAGCGTTAAGAACTCCACAGCAAACGGGCTATCGTATTTGTAGATCCAGTGGTCTCTTCACAAATCTAATCTCTCCATCGTTTTTATAGAGCAACCCAATTGATAGGAGGAAAATTTTCAATGATGCTTAATTATATATGTTCAAACTGTCCATTTTTTCATGGGTGGTGACTGGTGTGCATCATATACTTTTTAAGTTGATCTTAAATAAGGATCATGATGTTATAAACAACGTAGCATTTTTTACTAGATTATTTCAAAGTTGTCCATCACAACTTGTCAACTTGAGCATTAATTGGTCAAAAAAAAATATGGTCAGGAAATTGAAGTTGATGAGACCCATAACAGACACTCACCTCAAAATGAATATTCTTAATATCTTTTTTTTTTTTTTTTTGTGATTTATAATAGACCTAGAACCCAAAAAGCACTCATTAGGGAATCGATTTCATAGGTTGAAATAATATCTTATTTATAATTGAAAAAATGATTTTATAAGTTGAGATTATATCCTATTTATAATTTTTTTTTTTTTTTTATAAAAAAAAAAAAATGCAATATGGGACTATATCCATGGTACCCTAAAAGTTTTGGGGTGACCGGGGCAAACATGTATAGAAACCAAATGATGATAGTTGTAAAGATCACATGTGGTCCTCTATATTATGGACCTGACATAGAAGACGATACTTTTAGCCTGTAGGGCCTGGGCTAACATTGGTTAGGATGCTTGCGGTCTTAATCTTATGCATCTTTTGTCCCTGCCATTAGCCTTATGCCTTATCCTCCAAGCCTTTCACATCAGCGGTTTAGAATGAAACTTCACCTGGTCTAAATCTTCTGCACCTTTTGTCCCTGCCATTGGCCTTAAGCCTTATCCCTCTAAGCCTTTCACATCAACGAGAGCACCAAAAAGGATTCTACAATATTCATATTATTTGTGGTATTGTACCTCTCCTAATAATAGAGTGAAAGAGATAAGTATCAATAATTTCGTTGTTAGGGAAAAATCTTGTATGAGACAGGCTCATGAGACTCATGTCTCACTAACATGTGAGACCCACATGTCAGTAAAACGGAAATACTTTCTGGTCTAAGAGTCTTTTAAATTGTAACATAACTAACACCTCTTAATGAAAACGTTCCTCCTTTCTCATTGTTGTAACTTTACTTCCGCCAGAAACTTGTGAAAGTAAAGTTAGTCAGTAAAAAAAATATTGGAGGTAACACTAAATAACCCCACAAATAAGACAAATTTAGTCAGTAATATGAAACGTATAACACCAGAGAGAGAGAGAACAATTTCACTATTATATTAGTAAATCCACAACAGAAAGATCTAGAAACAAATCAGTAGTTAGCTTATCATTAATTGATTTATCAGCTTCACACTATAAACAGATTATGGTTAAAGCAACCCAAAGCAAAAGACCTCCCCCCCCAAAAAAACAATGCATCATCCCTCAGGTCTCTCGTATGAAAGCCTACCTAACTCAACAATTATGTGACGAATTTGTAAGAGGATATTGCTTCTCCCAGACTCTCACAGCTCTCTAATTGGGAACTACATTATCAAGAGCAAAAAGAACACTTGCATTTTTCTTTGAAAGTTGTATATCCTAGTCTATCAACTCTATGCACATGACATTCCCATTTCAAAGATAATGGAAATGGGATGGACCAGTAACTCTTTTTCCTTGCTCAGTTGTGGCTCTTTAATTTTCACAACACCCATCATGGCAAGCTGTCAGCATGTGAATGCTCAAGGTATTTCTGAAACTCTTAACATATGCACTCAAATCATCACCCAAGTGTCTCAGCCATGCTTATGGGAGGCGGCAAGGTTGGTTTTTGATAACTGTCCAGTTGAGGAACACCACCATTAATGGTGTCACCAGGTTGATCTGTTGTATCATTCTCAGTAGTGGTTGTTTGCTTTAGAAGATGGACAAGGGACCAAAATATATCCATCCTTGTTACTTGACTGTTTGCCTGTAACACAATTTGAGAACAATATACTAATAAGAAACTAATAGAGGATAAAACCAGATTTTTTAGGAGAATACTAAGTAAATCTACTTCTATCACTTCAAATCTCTTAATATCCAATTTACCTCAACAACAAAGCGTGCCCAAATTTTGCTATCTCTAGCTTCCATTACTCCTTTCAAAATATTCAGCCCAAAGCTCCGGATTACATCTGCTATTTCAAGAAAGAATCCTTGTTCCTCACAAAGCATCTGCAAGAGAGAAATGAAAATACATTGAGGTGGGTTTAAAATTTTAAATTGTCAAGGCTGATAGCAGAGTTGAATGAGCTTTTTTATTTGCCTTCCTATACCTCTATAAGCATTTGGCCAGGTGGATTATGGTCCTCAATTATAATTGGGCAAACCATTGTTTGACCCCCAACTTCAAATGCCCATGTAACACCACCACCGCCATCACCCATGCTGTTGTCTTTAAGAACCACTCCCGTCTCTTGGCCTATAAGCTACAAAATCCAAACAATAAAGTTTGCATATTAGTGAATGATAAACACCAAGGCTCAAGCCTGAGCTTGTTAAATCTTGTCCAAGAAAATCAGAATATAAAATGAACTGGTTACCTTTGGCTCATCAGATTGTTTAAGCTTGTCTGCATATTTTGTCACGCTTTGCAAGAAAAGCATGTATTTGATGGTTCGATCCAACAGAGAATCAATGCTACACTGTAACATCATGAAACTTGTAAGTATCTTATGCCATATTAATCATCAGCATCAAATGCAGGAATATAAATATCACAAGATTGCATAAAATTTAAAATGGAAAATGGTTCCAAAAGTCCCTATTATAAGAAAAAATAGTACAATTCTCTAATGGTGTAAAACATAACTTCTTCTAAATACTCAGAACACTTTGTTCCCAATGTGTCTATTAAAGCATAGACTAAAATGTGTAAGTACCTTTCCACCATGAGGGATGATTCCTCTCAACTCTTTGATACGGTCTTGGATCTGTTGCCTGTCTTTGGGCCTTGGTCGAGTACTCTCCCCAGGCCTAGCCCTTTTTTTAGAAGCTTTTGTAGGTTCCTCAGACTTCTGAGGTCGTGCCAGACCAGTATTTCCCACATTGATACTATAGCTATCATCAATCCACAAACCTACCTGTGATTTTGGGAGAAACTCTTTCTTGGGTACATTGTTTTTCTTCTCCAGGTTGTATACAGGTTGCATTATGTTCATGCTTCCACTAGAGCAAGCAAGACTTGCCAACTGTAATTGATTACTATTCACAGACGAAGTACCCATTCTGCTTCTTTTAGCACCGGATAATTGATCCTCAAAACTAGATTTGGTAAAAGAATTAGAACTACTTATGCCGTCTAGAAGTTCTTGGAGTCCTAATTCTGAGAATAACCCCTTCCTAGGACCAGCCATGGAACCAACATCCAACTCTGAGACACATTCTGACATACGAGTATCAGTAGCAGCACTCACTACTGGCATTATAAAATCTTCCCAACACTCCATAGACTGACCACATCCAAAATCCATTCCCAACCCATCAAAAAGATCATTTTCAGCACCAGGCATGATCGTGGAATTTTCTTGTCCATCAGTTTTTAATGTAGTAGTGATGCAACTTTGTACAGAATTACCCGGATGTTTGATTGGAAAATCACTAAAAACATCATCTCCAATCAGGCAAGATGATGCTGAAGTAACTCCCATTGATTGTTGAAGGTCATTACTTGATGCAGATGCCATTTCATTGATCCTATGCTCTGGTGAGGGAGAAAACCATTGAGCAAGATCATCTAACAGACAGAACTTGGAGATTTCGGATATAAAATTATCTGGCTTAAACTCCTCAGCAAATCTATGCGTGCTAGTTGCTGTTTCTTGAAGTTCACCTTGAGTTTCAAGAATTGATGGACAGAAATGCTGGCCATCCATCAGATTTCTGGACCTGTCTGGAATTGTTTTCCCTAGGTCAATCAATCCTCCTCCACTGAACGTTGAGGTGAATGTTGACTCTTCCTGAACGTTGCTAGCTGTATTTCTGCAAGATTCAAGAGCATTTGCCTTTGAAGTAATCATATTTGGAGAATCCTGAATCCTTGTTTCAGACACCAACAGTGGTTCAAATGAAGTCAAGATAGAATCTGCACTACTCCTTGTACTAACAGAAGAAGTAGCCTGTAAAAACGCTTTCTGGAACTGAGAATTAAGTGTATCAGATAGCAAGATTTGAGCTTCTGTACCAACTTTTGGTAATTGATTATTAGGATGACCCAAATCTCGGAGCAATAGAGTCATCCCTTCATCATCATGAATCCCAGATATGGAATGGCAGGACTCATTCACAAATGTTGCAGAACAAGCTTCTCCCATTAACTCCTTACTGCCATCGCCAAGCATGGCATTGAGATCTCCATTATGTGAATTTCCAGATGGAATCAAGGTACCAAATAACCCATTTAGATCATAAATATCATTGTTCAATGTGGAGAATGCATTCTCCAATGGGATAAGCTCATCAATGTTCTCCATCTCCTGAAACAATCTTTTTGTTTGATCCAAAAATTCCATCCTCTCCGATACCTGCAACAGCAATAGCATCACAGTCGATAAGTATTCGCACATGCCTCAGTACATGATAATAATTTACTTACACATCAATATAATTTATCCTAATTTAGTCAAAAAAAATATTAACTAAAATACAACGTCATCCCTAGAAGAAACCATATATATCTTGATTTATCCTTTACAATTTTGTGCTTTTAAGATAAAATATAATTTAACTCTTAAGATCACTAGCTAATGGTTCTCAGGTAACAGGATCAATTACTTTTTAATAAAAATTTTCAACTGTGTAGATTATTAATATTTTAAATAATCTCAGAAATTTATTTAAATCGAATGATCAAGGGAATAATTTCACAAATCCCATGGCTAATAAGTGATTTGACTCATTTGAACATCACAAAATAGCATTTTCCAAGTTTATATATGCATGAAGGTGAAAACTATTTCATCCACTGTCCTTCTACTAACCTTCTGGGTGGATCCAAACTGTACTACTCCTTGTGGTGCCACAGAGATCACAGCAATTGTCTGCATATTGGATTGAATTTTCATAACCATGTTAGCATCACAAGGCCATGAAAAACAAACTACCCAAAAGATTATTGACAGACAGGAGAATATTTTACAAACTATTCGCTTCATACTACAACTACAAATGCTTCTTGAATGAAACTAGTACCTTAATTCCAGAGGAAAATTGGCGACGAAAACCAGAATCATCCTGCAGAGTGAAAGGATATTTTCACATAAGCAGATGAAAACAAGCGTCTGCATGGACAATGTAATTAAGTAGTCAACAACTGAAAAAGAAGAAATACCTGGAATATATCTTGACATTCAAAAGAATCAATGGAATCCCATTTTTCACCATGAGCATCTGAGAACATCCATCTATGTTTCCCAGTGAAAGCAGCTTGGCCAATTACTCTAAAAGAGAAAATACCATTAATGTTAAAACTTAAACAGAATTTGTGACAGAACAAAAAACTGTAATATGCTAGGCATACCCTTCACCCATCATGTGGACCTGGGGAAGCATGTCAATCACTGCCTCAACTTGCTTTTCATAATAGGCATCTTCAAAAGTCAACAATCTGGTACATATCAAAGGCACAAATTAGACAACCAAGCTAATCTCAAATTATGAAACCCTTAATCACTTTAAGAGTTTCAAGACTGATCAAAAAGCCCAAAGCTAAGAATTCATTGTTTATAACATCAAAACAAGCTTGATCTCATATAGAAAATTTTTAATTAATTAGGCAGTCATTTGTTATTAGGATTATAATACATATAAAAAAGAGATATATACTGAATCTAATCACATTATCAAGCATTAGTTCTTAAAATGCTGAACCAAAAAACTCACTTGTATACGCATAATTACAACCCCCTCCAGAAGAAAACAAAACAGTATGGATTTGAAAATCAATAAACTAAAATTGTAAGAAAAATAATTAAGGGGAAAACTAGAAGCCAAAAACATCAACCAAACTGAGAGAAACAATAAACCAACGATCAAAAACATACCAAGACTGCCATCAAAATAATACCAAAGAATTAAAACACAGTCAGAAATATATATATATATATATATATATATATTTTTTTTTTTTCCCTTCCAAAAACGGAAGTAAGAAACTAAAGTACAATAAAAATAAATAAATAAAACACAGAAAGAAACGCTTAGCTTACAAAGAATCATTCTGAACAAAACGCCAGAAAATCCCATAAGACCACCCTTCACTGCAACACAAACTCTTGAGTGTTTGCTTCACCACTGAACCCATTTCACGAAATCTCCAAGAAACAAATAAAAATCCAAACTTTCACGATCCAAAGCTCATAACTTGAACTCAGGCATGTGGGTCCGAGTCAAACCAGCTAAACCCAGTTCTGAGTTGCCACCAAATGCCAAGAACCAGCACCAGTTTTGTGTTTTTCAGAAACAAAGAAAGCGTTTAGAAGAGCCTGAAAGTGAAGTGCTGAAGAGTTATAAAACAAAACTAGTATTTTTCAGAGAGAGAGAGAGAGAGAAACAGCAAAATGGTCGGTGAGAGAGTGAGTAAGAGGATTAAAAGCTGGTGTTTATTTATATATAGCAAAGGATGTAGTGGTACATATGAAAGAACATAGCTTTTGTTTGAGTTTTCTGTTTTGTCTCTCTTTCAGTCTCTCTCTCTCTCTCTGTCTCTAATACTAGCAAAGTAGTACTATGTGTTATAGTATTGTCTTTATGACTTTTATGGACGAAAATGAAATCAGATACACTCCGAGCTTCTCATCGAAAAAAAGATACACTCCGAGCTTGAAGGGCAAACAGTGAGATCTGCAGAGCATTTTACTGTCTCAAATTCTAAATATCTCTTTGCAAACCGGGTACAACCGGTCATTCTAGTTGAATTTCTCGTGACCAACTTTCAAAATATCGTGATAAAGAGAGAATTTATCGTGTTAAATGCAAAGATAATATCTGTGATTATAGTTTTTGATTTGGAAATTAATTCTGTATTATATTGTATAATGATGGTTATTGTAGAAAGATTGCAGTGTATATGTGAGAGTAGTATTTGAATTCTGAATCATTAGAATTTATATAGTAGATTATTGAGTATATTATGAGTTTAATTAACCAATAAAAACAAAATGTGGCGGCTCTTGTAGTAAAATATTTTCTTTTAGACAACAGGATTTTCAGGTATTATTGTTTATAACTATCATAATAATGACCATTATTGGAATAATTGCCTTAGATATATTTTGCTAATAATAGTATTAATATTAATTACTGTTTTAGTTTTATTCTGCAGATGTGGGTTCCAATTAGCTCAATTGGTAAAGTCTCTGATGGTTGTATAAGAGATCTGAGGTTCAATCCCCGCCTACACCAAAAACTATTGGTGTCTTGGTCTGATGATAAAGAGCAATCATCAGGAGCGGACGCCATAGGTTGAAACTCTCTAAAAAAACTCTCTAAAAAAAAAAAAAGTTTTATTCTGCAGATAAAAACCAAAGCTAAAAACAAAATAACAATAAAACAAAACTTAGAATTTTTTTAAGCCAAAAAAATCTGAACTTTAGTTTGCTTGGAAATGCTCTTCCTAAAAAAATGAGTTTGATGAAACAAACTACTAGGAATTCCAAACCTTACTTGCTTTCTTTCTTCCTTTTTTTTGGGGGAATTCTAAACTTTGCGTAACAATTAATAGGCAATTTTAACCTAAATTGACCCATGCGGGTTTTTTGGTCTAAAAAAGGTTATAAGCTAAGGATGAGGTGTAATCTTTGCCTCGACCTCAAAGCAATGTAAGGAAATATTTTGATCACTATTACTTGTCTTACCCCATTCAGGTATTTCTACTGTCGAAGTGGTGACGGGATAAGGACAAGACAAAAACTTTAGCCCAACCACTAATATAGGATAGAGATAGGTTTTGGTCGTTCCACCTCAAGTATATTTACTAAAATACCATTTACTTTTTATAATTACAAAATTTCCATTATAACTGTTAAGGAGCTTTTCTTTTACACTTTTTTAATGAAAAGTTCAATACATTGATACTTTGTATTATTATTTTGTTAAAAAATTTTATATGAATTTTTTGGTTTGTGTTAGTGTTAAGTACTTTGACTTGTGTTATTATATGTTGGATATATTGAAACTTTGTATTATTGTCTAGTTAAACATTTTGGTATGATTTTTTTTTTTTTTTTTTGTGGTTTGTATTAGTGTTAAAAGATTTGCTTTATAAATTTCAGTATAATTAATTAGTTGGTAAATATTTGGTTTGTATTATTGTATGTTCCAAATAAAGTGTAACACGAGACAGGACAAAGTCTTGTAAAGTAAGGACGAGGTGAGAATAGGGCAAAATAACTCTTCGACAAGGTATAGACGAGGTGCCTAGCTAGTAACAATAACAATACCAAAACATATCCAATGGGTTGTATTAAAAATAAATAAAGATGCTAGTAGGGGTAAATTTATTTAGAATGTAAGCAATTGAAGTTTTGATTTTACCAAAGAAAAAAGTTACGCTAACATGTAATAAGAAGAAGTTACAAATACAGAAGGTAATGATCAGAAGCTCCAAGTTAACAATGACACCAAAAAAAAATATATATATATATGTTTAGAGGCAAAACCTGCAAATTTGTCTTACCTCAATTTTGGTTTTGTCTAGTGATATGTGTTTTAAACTTAAAATACCCTCACCCCAATTATGACCCACACTACCCATGATGCAATGAATTTATAAAATAATACTAGCAACTATAACAACACTTTCCCTATTTTAAGTGATTTTTCCATCGCCTAACTAGCTATTGGCATCGTTTGTTCAACCCCGTGATGATGACCTAACTGAAAACTTGACTCTATGTCACTACTCACCACTATTTGGGACCATCTAAAATGTAGTCAAAACTTCCATGCTCCAATGAAATGATATAAATACTATAGTTTTTTCCGAAAATTTGAGAAATAATCATTTGTATAAATAATTTTTAAACATGGTAGTAATACTTGGATACTACTTCAATGGAGTAATATTTTTCACAAAATACTTTAAATTTTTGCATTGAATACTATAATTTTCTCTTTGATAAGGCAGTAGAAAAGTGTTAACTTTTTCATCCGTGGTCCTTACACAAATCCTATCTCTAATTAATTAAATCTTATCTTAAGCACTTTATGATATTTAAGCTTTTCAAACACCAACCACCTAAAAATATTAGGAAAAAACCACAAAATTATTAAATAACCTTAGCACCTAATCACTGGCATCTTAAACAATGACTTCTGCATGCTATTGAGTCTCTTAAGTCACGCCAGTTCGTCATATAGTATTTGTTATACATTATATTAGATATATATATATATGTGTGTGTGTGTGTGTGTGTGTGATCTTATATCTTCTTAATGGTGCTCTTACAAAAACTAAAAATTTATGCTAATATTGTATCTAGTAGCATATAATTATAGTTATTTATATAGCTCATTTTTCTTTTTCTTTTTGTGTGTTTAATTTAGGGTCCACGGCTCTTAAAGGGCTTGGCTAATTACTAAGTGAGTGTAATCTTTCCATTCCACACACACATGACAATTACAAAGAAGAACTCGTTAAGGGTGGCATAAGGCATTACTTAGTAAATAGAAGAGCTATCTAGTTTGTCTAAGAAATGGGATTCAGTTAATCTTGTTTTGAAGGCGACTCTGAGATGGTTATCAATGCTTTGCGAGGCAATAATATGTTCATGTCTTCTTTTGATCATTTGATTAAAGACACACCATTATGCAAGCTTTTTACAAAGCTATTCCTTCTCTCACTCTATTAGACAACGTAATGTAATTACTCATGCCTTAATCTAGAGAGTAAACCTTGTTATATTTCCTGCTTTTAGTCTAAATGAAGTCTGTGCCGCTAAATATAAATAATTTTGTTCATGCTGACCTTAATAATTTTCTTGAATGATCTTTTTCTCAATAAATAAATAAATATATATATATATATAATTATCATGTACATAGAATATAAAAGGTATGAAAATTATAATTCACTCAACCATAGACAAATAGGCAATAATACTAATCTAGAGAGATTTGAAAAGCAAAAGCACACGAGAAGGTCACCATCAATGGCCCAAAAAACAGAAAAGTTCCCATGTCTCTGTCTTTACTCTTTAGTAGCTCTCTCACAAGTCCAAGGTGGCCAAAATTTTTTATAGTGCCAAAATATATGATGCAGTGATGCTAGCAGATCTCTCTCTTTCAATCATAATGAGTACTAATCTCTCTCACAAAGTATACATTGAATGCAAAAAGGCTCTTCCTAACTTGCGCCACCAACCCTGGCTCGGCCCCAACGGGTCCTCGCGGGCCACATGGCTAAGCGCAAGTTAGCAACTTCGATTAACAAAAAGGCTTGGGCGGTGAGACTTAGAGGACAAATTAACTCAGTCTGATCAGACTCTTTTTTTTTTTTTTTGAGAAACAGTCTGATCAGACTCTGATGTAATGTTAAGTGTAAACACATTATCACGGAAAAGGTGAAAAAAGTAAGTATGTACAGAGAAAAAGTGAACTGGAAATCAAAATATAAAAAGATATGTATTTATCTGAATATAATTCTATTTAGAGCAAAATTGTTTTATTTTAATATAATTCTTCACTATTCTGTCTCCAATTATTTTCTGCGAAGAGTATACTAAAAAAAATGTACTTTACTTTCAAACTACTATAAACAAATCTCTTATTTTGCTTATTTTATTGATGATTGAGGCCAGCCAATTTTAACTTCTTTTTTTTTTTTTTTTGGGCGGTAAAATGAGACCAACCAATTTATAACTATATTGTTTTTATATATAAAAAAGTGAGTTTGGTTTACATCATGCTTTTCCTGTTCTTTTTCTCATTACAAGTAAGTGGGACTTCATTAAGTCGCTATCATCTTGAAACGGAAATTTGAAATATTACCATTTTTTTTTAATTTTATCTATTACAAATTAAATGCATGTCCTCCCAAATTGGAGAGCATGGACTGGTACTGGTTATCTTGTACATCAAAAATATGTAGTATTTCTTTTACAATATAGAGAAAGTTTAGAAATACAATAAAATCTTACAATATTTTCAAAACACTTATTTTGAGTTGTGATGATTTTGGGTATATTTTTTTTTATTTCATATTATTCTTAAGTATGGCGGGTTGATAATTTAATATCCTAATTTGTTGTGAAAATATTATGAGACTTAGTTGTGTTCATAGAAAAACTCCACAACATATTGATGTTATATATGTGTAAAACTCATATGTTATAAGGAAAAAGTTTTATTTCAAACATGTTGGAACTATCTTGCTCCAATATTTTATGTGTCAAGTAAAGAGACAATTCATATGTAGTTTTAGTCACATGACTTTTTTAAATAATAGTATAATACATGTAATAATTTTATGAGTAATTCTAGTACCACATAAATTACCACAACTTTTGTGACAACTATTTTACGTGTTAGACTATAATTGGTTATCTGTCACTTTCACATGAACCCACAATTTTTTTTTCATCATTTACAGTCTACCACTTGAACAATTATGATATAAGTTGTGCCATTTTATGTGGTCTTACAATTTTTCTAATTTTATAATTTGTCGCATAATGAGTTGGAAAAGATATCTCCAACCAAAATTTGTCCATATTGTAGTAAGCATATTGCATATGTCCAATGTAAGAAATACTTTCTCGAGCGAAAAACTTAACAACAGTCTATATCATCAAGATTATTAAGGATCTCATTTTATGGTCAAAAATAAAAGTAGAAATTATTTTTTTTCAGGCAGTAAGGAAGCTTCAAAACATCATAATTAAATTAAAGCTTCAAAACATCTCGTAGGAGTCTTTCTTCCTCTCGTTCTTTGAATACGAGCTATTCCTTCCCAAAGCTTTCTTTTTTGGGTTGTATAGTTTTCTAGTTGTTCTCTTTAGGCAAGAGTAAATTATTTTGGTCATGGACCCAAGCATTCTCTCTAGTTTACAGAACCTACAACTCACAAAAGAAGAAGAAGAAGCTATTCCCATCTCAGTCTCAAACTGCCCGGGCCTTTTGGAAGAATGTTCCCTCAGCCTCTTTGGGCGGCTCCTTGCTAATCGACAACAGAACCAACATGCTTTGAAGAACACCCTCAGATCAGCATGGAAAATGGGTTCAGATATGAGGATTGTGGAAGTTGGAAACAATATACTCCAATTCAAGTTTAGCTCAAAATTCCAGATGGAGTGGGTTGAGAGGTGTGGGTCTTGGTGCTTTGACAACAACCTCCTATTGCTCTGCAGATGGAAAAAGGGACTGACTTCCACAAACATTTCCTTCACCCATTCTCCATTTTGGGTACAAATTTGGGGTCTCCCCTTTGAGCATATGTCACTGGACGTTGGGAAAGAAATCGGTAGCAAGCTAGGTACATTTTTGGAAGTTGATAGGCGTTCATGGCAATCTGACCAGGCAAAGTTCATGAGAGTTCGTGTGGAGCTGGAAATTGATAAGCCTCTAAGAAGAGGAGCTTATATTGTAAGCTCTGAAGAGGAACGGCTATGGCTCACATTCAAGTACGAAAGGCTTCCTACAGTTTGCTTCATCTGTGGGAAGCTTGGGCATGATAAAAAACATTGCCCAGCAGCAAGGGACTGGAAGACAGCTTGCCATCAATATGGGGACTGGCTAAGGGCGGGGTGGAATACAAAAATGGCAGCCAAGGAAGAAAACCTGAACAATGAGATGGTTCGTATGATCTCCGGTGAGACTGATGCACAGCTCTTGACCGGACAGGGGTCTGTTTCTGCATCAGCTTTCCTTCAAGCTTCTGGTCTTGTGGGCGGGAAGAGTAATCTAGAGAAATGTGACTCCTGGGGGAAAGGGAACTCCACATGTGCGGATGGAAATCTTGCTGGAGAAGTACAAGCTACCAGGGGACCAAGTGAGCTGCTGAAGACTGCTGTGACAGGACAGGTTTTGGGCGCCTTGGGTTCCCTTGAGACATCACGTGATCAGCTAAGGCAGCTCCCAACTGATGACTCTTTCTCTCATGGGCCAAAAAGCCTTGCTTCACAAAGCCCAAAAGGCTCTTTCTTGCAGGGAAGCCCGAGTACAAAAGCTCCATCAGAAACAAATGAGAAAGATAAAACTGAGTTGTTGAATGCGGCCTTGGCTGCCCCTGTTGGTGTTATTTTTCAGGCCAAAGCTCAAGGAAAAGGAAAACAAATTTTAGGCAAAGGCAATCTGAAAAAAGTAGCTCGTGCAAAAGGGAAAGCCAGTGATGACCAAACTCTTGCACAAATGCTGAAATCTGGAGCAAAGCGTTGGAGAGTGACTGAAGCTTCAGAGGAAGAGACCATTCGGGCTTCTAAACGCCTATGCGAACCAGTCAACTTGGGTCCTACAATTGATGCTTGATCTTGTCTGCACTTTGGTGCTTTTGGGACCTTAGGCTTTTCTCTGTTTGTTTGATTTGTCTTCTTGAAAAGGGTGTTCAACAGGATTGTTTTCTTGTTAAGTTGCTTAGCTAGTTGGTTCATTTTAGTTGTGTTTTGGTTGTTTAGGTTTGCTGGCCTTGCGCCTGCAGGTTAGGTCCTTTGGGTCCGTTTTCCCTTTTGTCTTTCCTGTTGTATGCCAATTTCGTGAAGCAATGAAATCTCTGTTCCCTTTCAAAAAAAAAAAAAAAAAGATTGTGTTCTTAAAACCTATATAAAAAAAGATTAAGTTCTTAAAACCTACAAAAAAAAAAAAAAAAGATTATGTTTTAAAATCTATCAAAAAAAAAAGATATATATATATAGATATATAGATATATAGATATATATTATGTTCTTAAAATAGAAAATCAAATCAATGATGGTTTTTTTTTCATTAGATTAGACTTATGACATACAGCATGAGCTAATTCTCTCTCTCTCTCTCTCTCTCTCAATTTACAGTATTGTGTTTTGTTTCTAGATTATAGACTTTGTTAATTAGTTGAGCAAATTTTAACTAATTTTAAGGTTTCCTAAGAAATATTATTAACTAATTGAGTAACGTTAGAAACATAACATTTTTCACAATTGTAATTAGAATAACTCTAATTTCATCCGAATTCACCATTAATACTATTTTTATTATACAATAAACACAAAACAACATATATTAACATATGCCCAAAAAAAAAAAGTGAAAATTGTTGTGTTTTAAACTTAGCATAACTAATTCAGGTTTATCATTCTCTTCAATAAAGTGTGGGTAATATAATAGAACCATGGGGAAGAAAGTGGTGGCGGCAGAGAAAACTGTCACCGGGAACCCAAGATTTTCACTCAGAGAATATTCCGGGTGGGGGTGTCCAAAAATTCTTGGGAACTGTAATGTTATTACTATCAAAATTTAAATTAAAAAAAGAAAAAAAAGAAAAAGAAAAAGAAATGGATTGTTAGTGGGATGGTCCATACATGAGCAGTGTGGGGTTTGTAGGGATCATTTTCTGATGCAACCTTTTGCCAATGCCTCCCCCCTATTTGTTCCTAACGAGATTTATTCATATATTTGTTTGCGTAAGTAAGAGATATTCTTATTAATTTGAAGTAACCCCTTAATTTATTCAGTTTGGAAAATGTCAGTATCCATCATCTATTATCATTGAAGATGACACTGATATTGCTCCTTAGGGTTCAGCAAAAAGAATATATATATACATATATATATAATTTGAATTAACCCCTTAATTTATTCAGTTTGGATATGTCAGTATCCATCATCTATTATCATTGAGGATGACACTGATATTGCTCCTTAGGGTTCAGCAAAAAGAATATATATATATATATATATATATATATATAATGCTCCTCAGGGTTTTGCAGGCCACTCCTGTTCTATTAGTATTAAGTGTGTAAAGCAAAACTCATTGTTGTTAATATCCTAACCAGGTCAGGTTCCTGTGTGATATAATTTGGGGCACAAGTTAAAACCTTTCTCATTTCATCTACTAGCATCACACATGTTGACATATATAATATAAGATGCATTTTGAGTTTTGTAAGAGTTATGTTACGTAATATATGCATTTATTTTTTATAAATTTATTATTGGATTACATTATCTTTCTTAATCTTCTCTAATTGTAAATTTTATCAAGATAATAATCATGATTTAATGGATTAGATAGTAAATAATATCCAATTAATACCAAATTTGGTGTGTGATTGTGTGTGTTTAATTAAGAAAAAACAATGTGGAATCAAATTATATAATTTTTAAAATATAAATCCAATATATAAATGGTTATTAAATGGTATAAACATTGATAAAAAGTAACACCTTGATCTTGAGCTTCTATATATATAATTGAAACCCTTCATCTGATCAATCAGGCTAGATTAATCAATCATGTGTATAGGATTATCTTGGCTAAATGTATATGTTAATCTACTTATCAACTAAATAGAATCTCACAACGGTATAAAGTTACTGTAGAATATTTGTCTGAGACAGAGATTTGGGAAATGAGTGGTAACTATCAAATATATATTATTTTTTTAATGTTATTACCCTGTGGATGATGCGGTAAGATTTGGAGTAAATATTAAACAAAGTGAAGAGAAGTGAATGGAAAGTAACATAATCCCAAATATTAGTACCTTTACATGAGCATATATAGTTAAAAGATAACTTTGCAAGTCATTGCACCTTAGTGGAAAACCTTGCTTCTCACACCCCCACATTAAAGAGGGGTTTTTTAATGTATTTTATTCACAAACATCTCACAATATCTATTTTTATTATACACGTAATTATAGTCTTGCAGTCTCTCAGTCAAATCAAAACATTATATATGTACTTAATTCAGATAATTAATCAAAAAAAATGCAATTAATTTTCCAGAAAGGTAAAACCTTTTTGTGACAAAAAGGTTCGAGGTTGGAACTCTGGCCTAGTTGATGCATGATTAATCTGCGGGTAGAATCTTGCATCTGGGATTTACCCCAGTCCTTCAAAGAGGGCTTGTGGGTTAAAACAGTTAAAATAAAGTAAATTTCACACTACTTCTCATTTAGTTTTTAGAGTTAGAAGATATTAAGATATTATCATAAATATGTATAGGTCATGGTCTTATAGAATATCATAAATTATTATAATATCATAGACTATCCTAATTTTAGGATTATCATATTGTAATATATATTTCAGAAATTTAAGGATCTGTTTGGTACATGTTTTTAAACATATGTTTTCAGTTTTTAAACAATATTACACGTATTTTCACATACTTTTTCACTCATATATATTTTCAAAAAATATAAACAAAGTTATTAGAACAACATTACCAAACAGATCCGGTCTCTTATTTCCACTTTCTTTCTTAACACTCATTTTATTTTCTTCTATTTATTTTAACAAAGACACCGAAGAGAAAGCAATTCTACCATGCAATACGTAAAAGCATGACTACAATTCTATTATTACTATGACGAGGCCCTCACTTCTGGTTTTTAATTATAATCCTAACAAAATTAACCTCTTCATAGCCTTTTCATTGCTGAAAATTGATTCATCACTCACCTCTAGCTAGCAAGTGATTTGTTATACCAAGCTGCACAGCTTGTTTCCCATTGACAGAGGCTCTAGCTAATACAGCTCACCAGCATCTATGTGCAATTCTCTTTCATGTGTAGGGTATCCAAGGTCCAAAATTTAAAAGCTCTTAGGGACATCCATTATTCTTCATAATAGAACCAAAGCAATGTTGTTTATTACCCCAAAAATTTTTTTTAATAAAGCAATGTTGATGCACTGCTAATAAGTTACACAAATGGGGTCCCCATATAAACCACAAAATCTCCTCCCAAGTCTGAGAATCTTGACTAACAGTACCTCATGCCAAACTTCAATTCACTTCCCTCTTTTGGATTTTCCACATTGATACTCCAAGTTTGCATGACATTACACGAACTCCAATCCTTTATCCCCTCAGCCAATACCAACTCTCCATAAATGAAATCGTATAACCAGCAAGGTCCACCTTTTTTTCTTTAGCTTATGATTAATTTTCTTAAACAAATCAGACTAATGTGTGAAAAAATGATTAAAAGCTATCCAATAAATGTTCCTTTTTAAACACATTCATTTACATGTACATTGGTTAGTCAACATTGAAAATTATAAGGTCTCTCTGGAGCTTTAAAACTGCTTAGCAGCCCATTCTGTTTTGTGGGTGTGTCAGATGAAAGGGGGAGAGAAAGACCCACAAGTGATTGCAGACGTAAAGTTACAATACCCCATTATCCTTAGGTTCACAAACCCTTCATTTTTTAGCTAGCAAAAGCTTATAATTTTGTCCCCTAGAGGCAACACACGCTTCATCATACCCGTTGAGAATGAAGTCAACCGTATCAAAAGCTTTGCCTACACTTTATTTCTCATCTCTTTAAGTTAAAAGTGAAGGAATTAAATCCAAGGGAAAGATTTAGCTTGCTCATTGTCCATCTTTTTTCATACGCTTTTTCGTATTTTAAAGGGAGGCCTGCTTAAATGAGAATCGAACTGTTGAATTGGTGACAATGTGAATCGAGTGAGAGGTCCTACTTCTATGATGATTGAATGAAACAAGTAAGATTTGCTTCAACATGTTAATTATAGTGTCATATTGAAATGGCACCTAAAATAAGCTTTATGCTCTAGCACAAAACATGCTTTGCCTTATGAAAAAAGGGGCAACGGGGCCAATTTAATGGATATCGGACAGAAACTATTAATGAGAGCTATAATGATATGTTCTCTCTCGACTAACAGTGGCACATGTGTATGTATTTCGACTTTGTAAGTTTTGACTATTGAATGAATATTTGATCAATATCATAAAGGAAATTTTTACTTCTCTTTTTGCACCTCGGGAATAATAATAATAATTTAGATATATAATAATAATAACAATAATAATAATTCAGCAAAGTCATCCCTTTTTCTCTTTTCATACCAGGAGCCAGCTTTCTTGCAAGTTGCAACCCAAGCTTGAGCAACGCGTCTTGTACGAGTAACATAAAGTCAATTATTCATTTGCTCTTATTTAAGTGCTTTTTCGTGATCTATTATTATTACTATTATTATTTGAATCTAGAAAGCACGGATACAATCACAATAACATACCAATTCTTAAAAATACATGCCAATTCTTAAAAATTTAATATATGGTAGGGATACAAAAAAATTATATATATATATATATATATATATTTTGAGAAAAAAAATGGGGGTGTTTATGATTATATTAAATCCCCGGGCAGAGCACACACACTTAAGGATATGATGCCCACCAACGGACTCTTGCTGGTAGCGGGAATCGAACCTAAGTGTGATAGGCAGAGCGAACGAATCATATCCAGCTGAACCAAGCCCCCGTTGGCATATAAATATATATATATGTGTGTGTGTGTGTGTGTGTGTGTGTGTGTGTGTGTGTGTGTGTGTGTGTGTGTGTGTGTGTGTGTGTGTGTGTGTGTGTGTGTGTGTGTGTGTATATTGAGTACTACAACAACTACCAAATTATTTTAAAACATATCTAAAAGCAAGGAAAATTTTTAGATAAAAAAATTATAACAAAATTTAGTTATAAAATTGGTTGTAACTTTAGGCTACAACCTTACTCAATATTTTTTTATTGGATAAATTTTGATAAATTTACCATTAGATTACATCTTCTTTTTATATCCTCTATATTTGCAAAATTTCTAGAAAATTAAAAATCAATAACTATGTCATTAATAAATTATTTAAATTGCAAGTTTTTGTAGTTTAAAAGTATGCATAAAATATAAATTTATAATCTGATTGACACAAAAATTTAACATGTGTACTAAGAGCGTAAAGAACATACAATTGAACAATTAGATTTTTAAAATATGTAGTATTATTTATTTTAATGAGTAAAATTATAGTCTTAGACTATAACCAATCTTGTAGCTAAATTTTATCCAAAAAATTATATTTTCTCTCCTATATTGATATACATACAGGAGTATTCTCAATGTGTTCACAACTATGGCTGACTTGGACACGTTGAAGATTTTGGATTCTCTGTGCTTCTTTGGTTTTTATCTATTGTAAACTTCATGTATAACTTTTTAATTAATTTTAAAATCGTCAATTTAAAATGTAGATCACTAATTTCCTGCAGTGTGGCGCTTAGAAAGCAACAAATTAGTTTGAAGTTTGACTTTAATTATTTTCTTAAAGATTCATAACCAACTCCAAAATTTTGAGACTAAAATTTAGTTGTTGTATTAATAATTTCGCACAACGTCCTGAAAGATTGACGTTCTTGATGCTTAGAAAGAAACAAATTAATCTTATAATGGATGGATCGTATATAAGACATAAATATGATTGTAATTAGTAATTACGTTCGGTTTGACTCTTTGGCGTCAAGTCAATGAATGTTTATAAAACCTAAGCTATCATTCCAGATAGTATCATCTTAGTCTTGCGAAAAACACGCATCTGTCAAAAATATTTGTCCTTGATTATGAATTATTGGATTCCCCTTGAAAGAATGACCAAACGAACAAATTATTGTAAAAAGGTTTCATTGGCATTTGCAAATAAATTTTCTTGAATGACTTAGGCCTCGTTTGTTTTAAACAAAATTAAATTTCTGAAAAATGTTTTTTACATTAATTGTGGGTGTTTACTAAAATTGCTAGTTAATCTGAAAATAATTCCCGGTTGACTGTAAAATATATAGAAGCACTTTGGATGTAAAATGTTCTACTCTTTTATTTTTTGTCATGACATTTTACGTCTCACTCAAAACTTATTAGCCCAACCTCCACCTCCACCTTAGCTCCACTGTCAACACCCCTCACCATGCCATCACCTCTCACCAATGCTATCATTCTCCAGTTATCAGTGGCATTCGCCAGTTTTCGATCACGATTTTTTTTTTTAATTATCTAAACCTCTCTTCTTCTTTTTTACACTATTTTCTGAGCACCTTAGAGACGAGAAAACAGTAAAAAATAATAATTAAAAAAAATTCATAGAATTTTCAAAAATGAGACCAAATAGTTAAAAGTATTTTATGAAATATTTTTAAAGACGTAACTAAACATTTGATCCATCGAAACAAATAGAGCCTTAACTTTACTTCAACCTATATATTAAAAAAATATTTTTAAGTACGTAACCAAAGACTTAGATCCGTTTGAAACAAAAGGATCCTTAGCTTTACTTCAACCTCTATATTAGACTCTCTCCATATCATTTGGTCCAAGGAAAAGCAAATGGGTTTCGGCTACTAGCTAGAATTATGTCTTGGACTTCTCTCGTAAAAAGCAAATGTTGCAAGGAATCTCACACCTTTATTGGAAGCGAAAGCTGACAATGTAATTGAGCTGCCACATAAGCTTTCTACTGTCCAACAAAAGTGTAGCATAAATGCTAATCTCACGGATCTTTACCATGTTACCTCAAAGGAGAATTCTATGCTATGCGAGGCAGGTTTTAGCCTTTCAAATCCTAAAGAAGATTGTTGATTTGAAGGTCTATATAAGTTCCGCACAGAAATGAACTCGGAGGATTGGTATTTTATGGCTTTGTTTGTTTGTTCGCAAGTGAATATTGCAAGCGAAATTTTGGTAACTAGCAGTTGAGGAACCAAAAATTGCAACATGATTTTCTATTTTTGGTTGGAAGTATGCAATATGATTACAACATCTTGATTATATATTGATACAACCTCACTCCAACAACCGGAAATGCATATAATGCGGATGGTAAAGATTCATTCATAACAAGTACAAGACACTATTTTTGCCCAAAATAACAACCATCTGGTCTTGTCTGGTCTCCACGATTTAATTTGATCAAATGTATCCCTCTTTTTGGTGAATCTAATTAATATTTAGTTAATGCAAAAATCACAAATAGTGATTTTCTAAGGCCTCATGATAGTTTGAAACTTCTTGCTAACATCTTAGGACCATCTCCATGTGATTTCGTCCTGTAATAACTTAGTGCGTATAAGATGAAGGGACTGCATACACTTAAAAAATTAGTCAGATACTCAATAAAATTTGAATTCTCTCGTTTGTCAAAAAAAAAAAAAAAATTGTGCAAGATATAATAATGAAAGAAATGAATATGGAGGTGGACAACTTTCTCATTTGTTTTTTTATTATAATATTACGTTTAGGAATTAGGCATCACATACAATGCAAATTTGTCTAGTTCAATAAGCAGTATAAAAATTGAGTTGCAAAACACTTATTCAGTGTTTAAATAAGGAAGTTTAAAATGTGGTTTCACTCAATTTTGTAATTTGAGAAGTCTTAAATTACTTACAAAATTGCATGTAATTTTGAACTTGGGATTTTCAATTTTCGAAATCCTAAATTCAATTTAGTAATTCTATAAGTATCAAATTACCATTTTCGTATAATTTATCATTACACTTTATTATTGCCACCATCAGTATTGTCAACATCAACATTGTCACTATCATCATGCCCACTACACGTCATCAACAACACCATCTCTACCACTGTAGTCAACATCACCACCACCATCACCACCTACTATCGTTGTTATCACCGTCACCATATTTTCACTGCAAACACTAACATTATAACAATATGCCTTTACTACCAAATTATTAATGCTCTTTATTATTATTTTTATTATTATAGTTTGCTTTTTTTTTAATAAAAAAAATACTCATTCAAACATTGGAATTTAAATGGGAGCTTGGAATTTCCGATTCATTCCAAAGTCCAAACATATATAAGGAAACTTCAAAAAATAAAGTAGAAAAACAATGAACTTTTATTAATAATTATGAAGCACTTGCCAAAATCCTTGAACTTTTATTAATGGATCTATAAACTAATTTTAGGCTAGGCTAAATGTGCGCAATTGTCGTCTTGTTGCCTAAAACTCATGATATTTACCTCCATGGTGTAAAGCAACACAGCAACAAAGTCAGAAATTTTTTTGAGGGTTCAAGCTAAATATAACAAAAAAATATATAATCTTCCTATAGCTCAAAGAAAATAGTAATTTATTTTCATAAATTGGGTTTAACTTAAAATAAAATAAAATTATGCTCTACGTTTTTTTGGTCTCAATCTAGGATCACATTAGGAGTGTTAGAATAAAAGGAAGAACATAAAAGATTTAGAGAGAAAGAAAGAGGCGGAATTTATGTGATTCAACCTAATTGCTTGCATCCAAAGAAGAAACTCCATGTGATTCAACCTAATTGCTTGCATCCAAAGAAGAAACTCCTTGATAACTAGACACTATTTAGCATTATGTATTATTATGAATCTATAACAAGGTATTTGTAGGAGGAAAGTCCAAGTAGGATTAGACTTGGGCATGACTGGGATTGGGTCTTGATATCTTTTACATCCCTCTTCAAACTCGAGGTGGAATATTGAAGACAACTTGAGTTTGGAATGCAAGCTTGTGAAGATGCCTTAAAGATAATCATATGTGACCGAATTGGATGTAAAATGGGTCAGGCAAAATGTAGAATGGCTATACACCAAAGAGTGGCTACTATGGCCAAAGGACTACATTGGTGGCCTGAGGAATATTAGTAAAGGATAATGTCATGATGAAACACGTGATCTAGTTGGTGAATTTAACATAATTTGAGTTCAAATGAACAAGTGATGGTCCAAATTGTGTGACTCAGGAGGCTTGAAAGGGAAACAAATCCTAAAATGAAAATTTACATGAAAAACAAAGAGGAAACGTGCCATGTCTAGAGAAAAACAATGCGCAAAAGTGGTTTGAATATCGACAATTGATGGCGATAGTGACAATAGGGTTTTTTGTGTGTGTGTGTGTGTGTGGCATGATCGAATTTCGACTCTTTATAATTGGACAATAAATTCTAGATCTTAAACTCTATTTTTATTTATTTATATTTCAATAGCTACAATAGGGAGATAAGATTTGAATATTAGATTGGTTAGAAAAATCCAGAATTTTCAATCAGTTAAAGTATAAGGCTCTTAACTATCATTTTCTTTTAAAATATGCATTAGTAGAGGATGTTTTCCACGTAATTTTCTTTTACCTTGAAACTTGAATAATGAATATTAAAAGATATAAACTAATTATATAGTCAACTTAAAAATTTTATGTAGCATTTTTTATAAGATTATGAAGCGATAATTTAAAAAGTAATTAAATGACATTTTTTTTTAAGAGACATCCACATGCATACAAGAAAGTTCTAAATTCTAACATATGACACACCACAAATTGCATTAAAAAATAATAATAACTTTTAAGAGATAATAAAACAAATTATATCACAGACAATACCTCTTAAACAAGAGTCTGATTAAATAACTATTTTAAATGAGTCAATGTTCTTTCAATGTTTTAGGGAGATTATTAAGTAAATTAACATTTACACTAAAACGCCAAAAAGGCCAAGCAGCATTAATTGGCAAAAGCAAATTGGAGTTAAAAAAAAAAAAAAACCCACTAATGATCTAATCATGAAAGTGGTGTTTTCGAGAAGGTGGTCTCCTCTGCAGGCAGGTCCACCCACAGCCCACAGGTCCATTCCTACAGCACGTGGTCCCCACCTCGGAAACAAACAATACCCAGACCTTACCCTACACTACACTTTCGACAATCATTTTCCCTCCTCGGCAAAACTATCGTCAGAGAATGTCTACTCTCTGTCATACAACATTACCTGTTTACTCGATCCAGTATTCTCTGCTATCACTCTCTCCAACTTACTTAGTTACTATTCTATAACCTATGATATGCTTTTTTAATCCCTTCTCACCTCAGTGGTGTGCAATTTAATAAATAAATTGCATTTCTACATGCAACTCTACACCTGTAGGATCATTTTGATGTGTATTCCTTGCGATTGAGTCGAGGGATTGCATAGATTTAAATTAATCCATTAAAAAGCAAACTTGGGGACATAGCTTTTCGCAATATTTGTGCCAATTGATTAAGGGCTTATTAAGGTGATAACATCATATTCATATAAATATATGGTTAATGCTATCACCTTTATTAAAGCATCCACAATGGTGATGCTAAAAAACTATTTTTAGCATCACCATATACAAAATGGGTGCTACAACGATGGTGGTATAGGTAAATTTTTTACCTACATTGTAGCTGAAAGTTAAAAAATAAAAATAAAATAATTAATTTTTTATTCTACTTCCTATTAAAATATTATTTTTTTATTTTTTTATTTTTCTATTTCTTTATCATTCAGAATTCTCAACTCTCACCTCTCTCTCAACTCTCAACTCTCTCTCTCAACTTCTTCTCACCGTTGCCAGCTCAACCCTACGCTATCGACCCACGCCACTGACCCTACTTGGTTTCTTTTTTTCTTTTTTCTTTTTTTTCGTTATAGGCTGTGGTGAGGTGGTGGTTGTGGTTGTGTGGCGGTGGTTGTGGTTGTGTGGGTAGATCAGGCTGCTTGTTTTTTTTTTTTTTTTTTTTTGCTTTCCTACTATGGGTTGGTGATGGTGGTGGTTGTGGTTGTATGGGTAGATTGGCCTGCTTGGTTGCTTTTTTTTTTTTCCTTGCTGTAGACTGGTGGTGGTGGTGGTTGTGGCTGATAGTGGAGGTGGTTGTGGTTGGTTACTAAAGTTTGTGGTAGATGTTTTTATTATTATTCTAATGAGTTATTTGTATTATTTTAATCAAATAGCTAAAAATATAGATCCATTGATGTTGGGTAGTAAAGTGAAGAGATAAAATAGATAAAGTGACTTTTGTAAGTGTCAAATGGTTAAATTTTTAGCTCCACCAATGTGGATGCTCTTATACCTCAATAATAATAAGTTACATTAACAATTATGAAAAAAGTTATAAAAAAAATTATGTACAATTTTGTATTGTTAGATAAGTCGATTTGTAAAGGAGTTTTCCATTTATTAGCAAATCCCACTTTGAAAATGACACAACTTGATTGAAAATTGAAACAAAAAAACCTAATTTGAAGCTATGATTTAGTATCATTCTATAGATTGACAATGCATTCAAGTATGTAAAAAGTGAAGTTCAACTCTTCGTTTTGCTGTGCAGTTGGGATTAAGCTCTTGAAGACAAAAGAACCCATTCTACCCCCCCCCCCAAAAAAAAAACCAAAGAGTTGTGAAATACTTTCTTGGAGCACCCATTGATCAACATTAGAATATTCATTTTATTTTATTTTTAATAAGGGGGAAAGTGAGAGACTAGGGATGAATTCAAGACTACATTAACCTTTCAAGCTTTACATCCCATCTTTGAATATATTGATATATTCTGATGGGAAAGAGATCATAGAAATTATTTTCAATATTCAATGTACCTCTTCCATGATTAAGCATCAAATGGTAAGTAAACAATCACTTCATGAGAAAATGCTAGAACAAAAGTCCAACAGTGTTAGAATTTAAATTGAGTAAGAATTGACAACCTTGATTTTATATTCTATTTTCATTTGTTTTTAATTAGATAATTTGTATGACGTAGCAAATAGGTTAGGTCGAGTCAACTTGTATTTTTTTTTTAAAAGGTTTTTCATTACTACTTGGTAAGTTAATTAACAAATTATTTCGTGTGACAATAAAAAGATTTAACAATAATTAATTCCACAATAAATAGATATATAGTCATCAAAGTATAATTTAAATAGAAAATTATTGAATACTCCGAGAGTATCATAAAAGTGTACTTCTCCCTCTCACATGAATTGTGGGTCTCACCATAAATTTAATTAGTGAGACCCACAATTATGTGAAAATGAAGAGTATGAATTTATTGTACTCCAAGAGTATTCTATCATTACCCAATTTAAATACTATGATTGATCACACGACAGGTGGATTCGCATTATTATTATTATTTTATTTTATTTATTTATTTTTTGTTGAATAATTGTTTATGCAAGGACTCAAACCCTTGAGTTGAAGGTTACTAAGGAGACTGGGTACCACTTGGGCCAACAGGCCCGATGGTGGATTCACGTTATTAAATATGACACAAAGTTATAATTTAGATTCACAAGTTCATTTTAAATATGCAAGTTGATTTTTAAATATGCAATAATTTGTTCATACATTATAGTAATATTTTTGTCAAATTCAGTAGTAAATCATGTCAAATTAACACAAGAACTCTACTCTTGGTAGTAGGTATCATTCTCTTCTTCTTCTTTTTTGTTGCTAGACTAGTAGGTATCATTCTTGTATGTAGAGCATATAAGAGCGAGTCACAGAGAATTCCCCTACCCCTGGTCATTGGGGGTAGCTATCAGGCACAAAACCTGTGGACCAATACATTTGGTGCGGGGGAATCGAGAGAGTTGATATTTCCAATTAGGGACGTTCACGTGGCATTCACCTGACATTGATTGACGTGTGAATCGAACGGCGGTAATTTTGAGAGACCAATGTCGGTGATAGAGGGGGCAATTAGCCGAACACTTCAGAAGCCTTTGTTTTTTTTTTTTTTCTTCTTATTTTGTGTGATTGGGAGAGGGGCTCGACTGTAGTGGGGACCACCGTAGATGATTGTGGTCCCCCTCTGGGGTCTCGAACAGACACGTCAGCCATTAAGTTTCGGTGGAATGATGACAGTGTCAGGCACGATGATGGGATACGACGTAAGCAGCTGTCCTTTTGGTTTTCTGTCTGTGTCTCTGTTTTTGTCCTTTTCCGTTGTTCTACTTTGCGTGTATTTTACAGCTGCCTACACTTATTATTACTTGTACACTTTACAATTCTGGTTCTTTAAAAGCTTTGGTCCCGTAATGACGATGGTGATATGGGTCATTTTTAATGGATTCAGTGCATCGGAGAGTAGTCACCTTTGAATCGAGCCAAGTCTTTCTAAGATATTATAGAAGTAATAATCAAGTATAATTAATGGATAATCATTTACTACTAGCATTATTTTGGTTTGTATTAGTAATATTTTTCTTTCTATTACCATTGTGCATTTTTTATGTGACGATTATTTTACAAATATAAAATTTCTTATAGAATATGAGGGAATGACTGGACTCCATTTGGTTGGAATAGTGGAAAAATAGGAAGATAGAAAATTGTGAGAGGATAGAAAAAATTTTAATTTCCTTCATTTTTGTTTGATTAGATATAGAGAAATGAGAAGATAGAAAAAATTTTAATTTCCCTCATTTTTGTTTGATTAGATATAGAGAAATGAAATGATGGAAAAAGTGAGTTTGTATAAATTTACACATATACTCTTATTAAAAAATTATGTCCAATTAAAAACCAAAAAAGTGATAAAAAAATAAAAATCAATCACCTAAATTTATTAAAAAATAAAAATCATGTCCATAAAAAAAAAATCACATCTAAAAAAAAAAAAAAACTACAAAACACAAAAAAAAGAAAAAAGAAAAAAGAAAAAAAGAAGCAAAGTCCAGGAATAAAAAAAAGAAAAAAAGAGTGTGAAGAAAATGAACATGGATGAAGCCCATGTGCAATTGAATATGGGTATTTTTGTCCAAAAATGATGCCCAATTTCTCCCTTTAGTTTTCTCTCCATTTTGAAGAGAAAATTTTTTGGTGGGACTAGGAAGAAAAAACCTAGGCCCCACCATTTATTTTCCTTCCTCACCACCCAGCCAAACACACTCAAAAAAGTTTTCTTTCTCATTTTCTCTCCAAAGTTTTCCATCTACCCCATTTCACCTCTAAACAAACACACCTTAAGTTTCTAGGAAGGAGTTTTACACACATAGTTTCTAAGAGGGAGTTTTAAAAGTTAAAGATCTTGTTATATCAAAAACCAATTAATATATTAGCTTAATGATAATGAGCAATAATTATGGAGTACATACAATTGATTTTAATCTTATCACATAGTTAAATGACATTAATCAATAAGATACATGCTTGAATTTTATTGTAATAGTCATTTCACAAATACAAAGTTTCATGTAAAATAGGAGGGAAGGACCAGACTTTAAGTTCATAGGAGAGAGTTTTACATACATATACACTTAAAAATTAAAGATCTTATTACATCAAAAACCAATTAATATATTAGCTTAATAATAATGAGCATTATTTATGGAGTACATACAATTGATTTCAATCTTATCACATAGTTAAATGACATTAATCAATAAGATACATGCTTGAATTTTGTTGTGAAATCTAAGATATGGTATTTAAGAAATTGTACCTACATTAAGACGTTGAATATGTCACAAAATCTTAATCATTCATTAACCGTGAATTGTTAGAATTTTAACAAGATGGGGTTACTCTAACAACTATGGTGGATCCTAATCTATATGTACTTGCTGTTTTGCACTAGTAAATGACATTCTAATTTTGGAAAATCAATTTTAAACATTATAGTTTAGGTGGGTAGCAAATTAATTATAGTTTAAAAAAGAATAAATTAAACCTAAATTTTCAAAAATTAACAAATTAAAACTTATTGCTTAAAAAAAAAAAAAATTAAATCCTATATTTCAAAAGTATCACATTGAATCTTGAAGTTTCAAAAAGTAACAAAGTAAACCCTTAACTTATATTAAATCTCAAATACAATGGCGTCACATTTAATAAGTTGAGGTTTAAATTGATTATATTTTAAAATCTCATTATTTAGTATGTTACTTTTGAGACTATAGAGTTTAATTTGTAACACTCTTAAACTATAGGGTTTAAAATATAATTTTCACTTGTATTTTTCTACAATTTCTATGTTGTCTGAACTCATATGAAGTAATTATTGGGTAATATGGGCTGTTTTTTAACGTTGTGTTGATGAATCTACCTTAGAGCAATTGCATCAATGGGTCTAAAACTACAAAAAGTGCAAAATTTTCCACAATATAGTATAAAAAACACACGCATCAGATCTTGTATAACTTTGTAAATATCCAAATTTGCTACAATAACTGTATATATATACACGGTTATTGTAGCTTTGTATTCTATTATTTTATTAATTTCCTAATTTCGCTACTTTTTTTTTTTCTCTCTTCTCCCTCTGAAATGAACTCAGACTTCTTCTCTTCTTCCACAAAGACAAACAAACACAAAGATACACAAACACACCCACACAGACAAACCAACAGATAGATAACACTATTGTGAACTTGACACACCAACACATATAGATTGGCGCTGGTGGCTTGTGGATCAATGGTGGAGATTAGTGTTTTTGGGTCGACGAAACTAGAGCGATGGATTAGTGCTTGTGGAGGAGATCAGGCTTGTGATAAGCGAGGAAATCTATGAGAGAGAGAGAGAGAGAGAGAGATTTGATTGAGAATCTGAGTTTGAGAGATTAAGAGATAGAGAGATAAGGACAAAAATAAAAAGATAAAATAAAAATAAAATTTTAAAGAAAAATTATTATTTAAATAGAATAGTGTGTAAAATAGACAATTGATATGAGTGTTTTGAAAAAATTGCTGTGTAAAATAGAAAAAGTAGACTCTTATACTAAAATAGACAAAAAAAAAAATTTAACAAAGTGATGCGATTGCTTTTAGTCTCTTAGATATGCTTCCCTTCACAAAGTTGCCTAACTTCAAATCTCCAAGCCCATCGACTAAAAAGTCATACTCGCTGACAAGTTACTTTCTAAATCTTTTACAAAAATTGGATTAGATTTTTCCTTAGTCCAATTTCTGGATTGAAATTTCCAAATTTTGTGTACAACGTTCAAAAACCCTATTAATTGGTACTACTTTAAAGGATTTTAAAGCTTTTACAAATTAAATTAGTTGGTATTAACAAAATTAGATTGGATTAAGACTTAAGAGTATTCGTTTTAGTTTAAAATCTTAACTTATTTGCACCATTAGCTTATGCTTAAACTTTATTTTTTTTAGTCATATATAACCTTTCAAAGGTTCACTTTTTTTTTTCTTCTTCTTATAAAGTTGTATTTTTATATATTTTTTTAACCTAATAAGTCAATAAATATAATCTCATTCTAATATGATAGAATTGTTTTTGCACACCGCTAATTAGTATTGTCCTATTTCATGATGCCATCTTCATTCTACGGTCCAAATTTCTTTCTTTCTTTCTCTCTCTTTTTTCATCTATCTTTTTAATATCTTAATCTTGGAAACTTGGACAATTATAGACTACAAGCACTATAGTGAGGCATGGGGCATGAAGATGCCTTGATCTGTGATTTGCATCCAGCTGAAATCAAGTGGATCGATAAAATTAGGTTGGATCTGAACAATTATTAATTCATTGGAGGTTTGATAAGTATCCCAGGCATCAACATTTTTATTATTATTTTTTTAATAATTATTTTTTAAAATTAAGATGGTCTTATTGATGAAAATATAAGCGAGAGTGTTTGAATAGTTTGGTCATGTGCTTAAAAGAGCGATTGATACACTAATAAAAAAGAATTAGTTTATTCAAGTTAAAAAAAAAATGGACATATCAACTAAGGAAGTGAACATATAATATAATTTGAACATGATATAGAATGACATAAAAAAAAAATAAAAAATAAAAAAAACACATAGGTGGCTGATCTTGATTAGCCTATTGATAATCCATAATCAACTCGAGTTTTGGAACTAAAACTTAATTGCTGTTAGTGTTGGCATTTTTTGGGGTTTATAATTTTTTTCTTCTTTTTACTATATATATTTTTACCATATATACATTGAAATAATAGTCAAACTAAGCATTGACAACAAGTTACATGCGCAAATACCATAAGCCACCTATATAATCTAATATAAGATTAAAATAATTGATAAAATGTTTTATGTTTCTATTCCAAAACCTTATGCACACTTCAATAATTTTTTGGTTCATAATTGAAACTCAAGTGTATTATTATTTCTAATTAGCTTAATTAATAAAATAATTTTTTGTTGTTGTTGAATAAAGGAATTAGGATTGAATTTTATGTCTACATTAAAAAGAAAATCATTGATATCTTGATTTAATAATAAAGAACAATTATAATAAAATAGATATCATATGTTCAACTCTTATCGAATCTATTAAAAAGGGTGTATATATTATATAGCGTACAAACATTAAAAAATATGAGTACTCTGTACTTGTTAGATGTACCTTCAATTAAGGCAAGTGGCCTATAAAATTTTCCAAAATCCTATCTAATTTTGGATCCTCTCTAATTTTGGATTTTCTAGTGGAGACACATAATGCAGATAATATCCTTCTTATAGCCACAGGTATGATTTGCCTTGTAGATTTAGTTTATAATTTAGACTTATGCATGCATATAGACAAATCATTAGATTAAAAACTATTGCTAATCTCAACATCCTTGATATCCAATCAGAAATACCTTGTGGCCACTTAGAAACAAGAGGGAAATTAAGGAAATGACTTGATGTTTGTATTGCATTTCCTATCATGTGCATTGTGAAAGTGAAATCACCAGTCACCACTACTATATGTATATCTCCCAAACCATAACTTAATCAAAATTCAAGGTATATTGTAGATATATTCAAGATATATCAGTCATTTTAATTTATTTCATGAGTGAAAAAAAACTGAATTACATATGAATAAGTTGTAGAATCTATGATGGGTGGAGTTTTCTCCATCCTGGTAACAAAATCATCAATAAACTGGGCATGTTTTGCAAGACCATGTGCTGCCTTATTTCCTTCTCTTCACTTGTGTCTTACTTTGCCTCGATGGAAAAATTGCAAAAGTTCCATAATTCCTGAAATCAGATTATCAAAATTCAAGATATATTAGTAAGGAAAACATTCAAATCAATGGATTAATATTAAAAGCTAAACTCTTGTTAATGCAGTTGATGATGCTATTTGCAAATGAAATCAAGACCAAGCAAGGAGGCTAAGCATATGCTGAGGCTGAGCTATAACTTATAATTAGGTGGTATATGGGCTTTTGACAATTTAGATGTTCATAAGCTATTGGGCTTAGGGAGGTGAACGCGTCTACTGGTGGGCTCGCGTGAACTAATTTGGATAATTGATAGATTCTTCGGGTTGGGCCTTTTTTTTAATAGGCTTCCTCTGGGCCTCTGGCAACAAAACTCTTTGGTAAAAACAGTTGGATTATTATTACTAAAATGGAGTACATCGGGCCGAAAATATCATCTTAACAATTTGGTAACCTTTTTTACTAGACTAGAAGACTCTAATGGGCCCATAAACTTTCTATAATCATATACCTTCAAACATTCTATACTCTAAATGGGCCCATAAACTTTCTATAGCCTTTATTGTGCATAATTAGTAATTACATAACCTTTAAGGTGCATACTCTTAAACCATAAACTTCATTTGTTTTTCGATAAAATTTCAACATAACAAAGGAGATAATTTTTGTGATTATCATCGTATGGATATATATAAAAAAAATAACATGAATTCAAAAATAGAAAGACAAAATACACTTCAAACTAATGGTAAGGGTTTGAACCAACGTGCTCCAAGGCATAGATTCGAGTTCTCCCACTAATAGTGTGTTGTGGCACCTCAAACTCAAATTGTAGACTGCTCACCTATCTCATCAGCAACGTGGTGTGAGATCTTAATGAAGGAGCAGTTAGGGTATTATTATGATCATGCCCAAGTGCCCAACTAAGGAAACTAAACTAGTGGTCTCATTTGACAATTTTTTTCTTTACCAAAAAAGAACCGTGACTAACTCAAGCTCATTGTCTTCGAAATATATAACTCTAATAACGAGATTTATAGCATTGAAAAATTGGACATTTTGGTTCTCTTTTGCCAATATGTATCAACTGCCATTATTATGTGTTATAAATACTCTGACAACAATTAATTTTTAAAGAAAAAATTAGACCCCTTTGTTAAATACATGGTTAAATTATTTATTAATTATTGATTTATTACAATTAAGTGATTCATAATATGATTATATTTTACCATTGTACAACATGCACCAAATAATAAAACATATAAAAACAATAAATACATGATTTGAAGATGAAGTGGAACATTGGTGAAGAATCTCTGCAAAGAAAAAACCACTCCGGGGACACAAACAAGTCCATAGAAAATCCACTATAATGGAATAGTTACAAATAGTCAAGACTCACAAACTCTTGGCCTAGTTCCTCTATGCAACCTTCGCAAAAAATCCAATTGTTTCCCCACTATTGTAATCCCAATACTTCTGTAAAGATTTCCTCCACACGAACTAGAATCTATGACGCACTCTAAGGCATCTCTTTGAAGATTTCTTCTACAATGAACCTCACTAGAGTAAAGCTCTGTGGTATTACACAATCAAACACTTTCTTTGGATTCACAAGATGAGTGGACAAAAGTCAAGAATTTTTCTATGAAGTGCAATGAGAAAAGGTATAAGATTCTCTCTTTGAATAGCATAGGTTGTGACCTCTTTTTCTCTATTTAAAAATCATGCAAAATACGGTTTACATAGATGCACACGTAAGGTTAAGTGACGACACAAAACCTAATAAAAAAGGATTCAAAAATAGATTCGTAGTTAAATTTTCCACAATCTCCCTCAAGTAAGGGTCAAGTGAGCTTCCCAAATTTTAATGATTCGTTCGAACGGACTTTTTTCTTGCTTGAGCGCGGCTTCATCTTTGCTTGGTGAACGTCAAGTGAGATTCTAAAATCAGCACTTTGAGCAGCAACTTGAAATGCAAACTTCAACTAAAATTTCCAATCATTAATTACATCAATAAACTTAAAATTCGTTAGAAGCAAATGTCATAGAATGTGCCTGCGTGAAGAGCCTAACACTCTTCAATTGCCCCCTTTTGACATTTTTTGCTTTTCATTTTCATTTTGTTTCTCTTATTTGGCAGAAATTCCAAGCATATGCTTTAGGTATAGGATATAATTGGAAGAAGAAGAGAGCTTTGATCCATCTCTAACCTCTGTGACAAAAAACCAAAAGAGAAGGAAATAAATAGATGATATATGCGATTCAGATCATCTCAGTAACGAAAGGCAATCCAACGAGCCAAATTATAGGCAAAATAAATTCAGATATCTTGCAGCAAAAGAGGGTAATATTGACAGCAAAGTAAATATCTTGGCAATCGAATCTAGAGCAGCTGAGGATATAATTATTATTTGCTGATGCCCACAAGTTTCCACTTGTATGTACGGAATCCCTGTAAAGTAAGCACACAGATTGATCATTTGACACAACTTGGATTAGTATTCTATTGATTGTCGCCACGCTTCTTGATATCTCCTTCAATTTATATTAAAAAAACTGCAAATACACACAACTTGTGCAACTTGCATTAAAAAAGAAAGGAAAGTTGCAGCCATTTTGTACTTTCTTCGTCCTTACTGTCAGCAAAAAGAAATGAATTTCCCATAAAAGCAATAAAAGTTGCCTATCCAATCCAACTTTTGATTTACTTTATTCACAATATCTTTCCCTTTGGGTTAAGGAACTTATTTTACTATATAAACTCAATAACATAATATTACATAAATAAAATAAAATAAATAATATCACAAAAGGGGGAATGTTTTTTTTTTTTTTTTTCATTTATGAAAATAGGAGGAAGTCAAGACAAGTTTATGACATGAAGGATGATGGTTTTTATAAAATTTAGAACTGAATTATAATTATTATAAATTTTATTATATAAACCCCACAAATTGATGTGCTAATTTTTTCTAAATATATATTTTTTATGTTATTGATGTGACACCAATCATATTCATTACCATATCAATTTGACATTAAAATGAGGATGTTTGTAAATTTTAAAACGATACAATTGTTATAAATTTTACTAGATAAGCCTTGCAAACTAATACATCAACTTTTAGATAAGTAAAAAAGAGATAACTTGTGGATTTATTTTGGCTAAAATTTAATTTAATCCCTTCACTTTTACTTTAATTATTAAGTTAGTGTCTTAAATTTAATTTTTGTCAATTTAGACCCTTACTTGGTAGAAGGAGTGAATTTACTCATTTCATCCAAAATCTATTAGCAAACATCATTTAAACATTCTTACTTTTTAATTGAAACTTTAACTAAAAGCATTCATGAAATTCATCATTTAATATATTTTATTGTTTGACAAGAGTTTTTTTTTTTTTTTTTGAAAATTGATTAAATAGTTTTATTTTCTAATAAATTTAAATAGAAGGAAAAACTTAATCCATTTTCATAAAATAGGAGACTAAATTGACAAAAATTAAACTTTCAGAATTAATTTGACAATTGAAATAAAAGTGAAAGGAATAAATTGAATTTTAACCACTTATTTTTGGGTAAGACTTAGATATAATTTTATGTGCAAAAGGTTAAGTTCCCCAATTAAATGAGAACGCATAGTTGTATTGAATTTAATTTTCATTGAAAAAGAAAACATTATATGTACTTTAATGATCAATAAAATCATATGTTTGAATTTAAGGTGTTATAATGAATGAACTATATTTAAATTTGCTCTTTAGTTATTGTGTTTTTAATTTGGTACTAATCATATTTATTACTACATTAATTTATAATAAATTTAGTATTTTCCTAAAATTTGTCCACTCACCCCTATTAGGATCCAGGTGTTAACTATTAACCTTGTATCCAAAAAAAACAAAAAAACTATTAACCTTGCCTAGTTAAGATAAGAATGCAGGTATGAGTATCTAGTAAAACACAATAACAGTTGTCTCAACCAATCATTTGTCACCCATTTTAGGGTAATGTCTCAACCAATCACTGTCTTGTTGCACGAAAATGCCCTTAGAACTTAGTCATAATCCACATGGTAATGCAAAAAGTAACCGTAATTTTGCATGTAGCAGAAGGTCATATCTGTCATTTGGAACTTTTGGCTTTTCATGCTTCTGTTTTTTCTTTTTTAGCAAAAGGCTTTTCATGTTTCTCAGAAAGGCAAGTTGAACTCAAAGAGTCCCAAACATCTCTGGGTTTCAAATGCGTACTTTATTTTTTTCTTTCCTGTTCTAAAATCACTTCTAAGTGGTAGAATTATCCTCTACGGTTAGACTTATTCGTTCTGTGCTTTTACAAGGTTAGTAGCTTTTTCACAGATTGCCCATTTGGAAAAATTTTCTCTTCATGAATGCCCACAAATTGTATTAATTTTTGCACTTCAGGAATATTGTAAAAATAGGTTTATGTTTTTTTTTTTTTTTTTTTTCGGTACAAATTTTGAATTTTTGGCATATACCCAATCACACAGATAAATTTCATATTCATTAGCAGATTGAGAATTTTTTTTTTTTTAATAATTAAAAAAAAAAAAAAAAATCATGGGTTGATTTCTTCACTGCTCGTTTCACGAGTAATCTATTTAAAAAAAAAAAAAAAAAAATTACTTTTAAAGAATAAGATTATTGTTTTTTGGATTGGTATGATAGGATTTGGAATTATGAGGTTTGCATCTCTTGGTGTGGACCACCTACATTCTCATTCTCTTCTTGGATTATTCTTTTTTGTATTAGTTTTGTGATTTGGGGGATTAGATGAGCTAATTAGTTGAATCATGGATTTTATTTTATCGTTTTCAGTTTAATTTGGAAACTCTTTTATTGGTTCGTTAATTTGGGGATTTTTTTGTTAATTTTTGTATAGGTTAGGAGCTTAGGCCTGTGTAGAGCTGAAAATTTTGACATGTACAGTGAAAGCTTTTAGTAAAATTGGGGAAAGTTTGAAAAATTAGTACTTGCACTTGGTTTATAATGATTTTGTGATGAAAGTAACCAAATTTGTATAGGATCGTTGATTCATTTCATGGTTAAGATTCTATTTTCTTGTATTTAACGGTTTACATGGTGCCTCGTGATTTGAAATACATATTAGATTTGTAATATTTAATCTGAAGTTTTGATTGAATCCATTTCGGATGGAGATTTGTATTGAGCTGAATTTTGGATTTAGTAAGCTTTTAGTGGCATTGGGAAACTGCAAAATTTAGTGGTTGCACATGGTTCATGGTAATCTCGTTAGTTTTTGGATGGATGAAATGGGAATATTCCTGATAATTTTGTGATTAAAGTAACTGAATTTGTATAGAGGTTAAGGCATGCTTTGTATTGGACATTTGGACCTTAGCAATGCGTTAAGCTGAATTTTTTATATAAGTTTTTAGTTTAACTGGGAAAGAATGAAAATTTAGTAGGTGGGTATGGTTCAGGATACTGTTGTTAATTTTTAGATACTAAAATGGGAACTTTTTGACAAGTTTGTGATAAAAATAACTGATATTTGTAACTTATTCTGAAGAAAAAAGATGTAACTGAATTTTGAATAGATGTTAGGGCACGATCTGTGTTGGAGCTTAACTCTGTGTTGAGCTGAATTTTGGATATGTAAGTTTCTATTGAATTGGGAAAGGATTAAAAATTAGTGGTTGGACATGGTTCAGACTAGCATTGTAAATTTTTAGATGCTAAAATGGAAATAATTCCGGCAATTTTGTGATAAAAGTAACTAAACTTGTTTAGGGGTTAGGGCACACTTTCTTTTGGAGCCTTTTTATTTTTATTTTTATAGTTTTTTGATAAGCAGAAATACGGGTTGGAGGCTTAGAGCTTTGCTCTTTGTTGAGCTGAATTTTGGATATAGTAAGCTTGTAGTTGAATTGGGAAAGGGCAAATTAGTGGTTGGATATGGTTTAGGATGATTTTGTTAAGTTTTGGATTCCGAAATGAAAATATTTCTGACAATTTTCTGATAAAAGTAACTGAATTTGCTAGGGATGGTAGAATGGTATGCTGTGCAGAAAGTGACTAAAGGGTCAGGACTTAGGAGATATAATAAGGTTCATTCAGTATTAAGAGCATTAATAGATTATATGCTATGAGTTAGCTTCTTTCTGAGGTAGGCCTTGAGCATTCTCTTCAAGGTTCAACTAATGATATGAGTAGTTTCTAATTGCTGATGATACTAGGTGCACCTGTGAGACAGATAGAGAGAGAGAGTATAATATAAAGGATAACTATTCTATAAAGACATTGGCATATACCCAATCACACATAATTTCTTATTCAATAGCAGATTGAGAATAATTTTTTTTTAATAAAGAAATCATGGATTGATTTCTTCACTGCTCATTTAACAAGTAATCAATTTCAAAAAATTTACTTTTAAAGAATGAGATTATTATTTTTTGAATTGGTATGATAGGATTTGGACTTATGGGGTTTGCTCTATATTCTTTACCATTGTGCCAAGACATGGATTGGTTTTTGGTGTATGCAAGATGCTTTAAATATAAAAATATTGATGCATGAGCTTGCTATAATATAGATGCATTGTGCAAGAATTTCAGATATTGGTTACTCCATAGAGTACACCTTGTAGAGTATTAACTTCAATTGTGGGTTGGAAATAGCTTACCTGGGAAAGTCTCTTGTGGTTGAATCCCACCTAAACCAAAAAGGAATCCATTGTTGTCTTGGGCTAATGATAGAAAGCAATTATTATGAAACAAACGCCATAGGTTCAATTCTTGTATCTCTTTTTTTTTTTTTTTTTAGACTTCAATCAGATTGACAGTGTTGTTAGAAATATAGCTTCAATACATGGGTTCCATTTGGTTAACACCAGAGTGGTGTGCAAACTGAAATTTTAACATGATAATGTTAGTGTTTGTGTCAGTAACATAGGGAAGTTGGTTATCTTTAGCAAGCACATCATACATCCAGATGTTCTTGTAAGTTATGCAATTTACAACCCTTTAGGATTGCACTGTGGTGGTTGCAACATGATGAATTTATTGGCAAATCACTAGCTTTCCTTTGAAATTGCAAGGGTTGTGTTTCTGCCTTTGTGGATGTGGAAATGATTCAGCTAAGTAGCATTTTAGTATGGAGGCATAACACCAAAGGAATGCAATAAGAAAAATTTATGATAGTTTTCTATCTACCAAGATTAATTGTTAGCCGGCTTGAGGTAGCCCTGAGTTTATGTGTTTCAAAACATACTTATACATGCAAGGAACATAGGTACATTATCCCAAATGCAGGACCTTTCGTGACTCACATTTAGTAGAGAGACTTGTTGTCATGCCTATGGAGATATGCACAATGAGACCTATGTTTGTTCTAGTGTTGCAGTCTTTATGTGTATGAATTTTCCATTGGATGTAATTTTATTCTATTCTTCACATTACTAAATATATATCAGAACAAAATTATTGTTTAAAGAATCAAACTTGTCATACATTTATGGAAGATAATCATATTTTTGAAAGATATGGAATTGTGTGGATTGACTACTATCTATTTATAATGTACAGTTGCACTTCAATGCAAGATTTGTTCTTCAGATTTCATGAAGTATGAATTTGGCTGTCATCTCCTTCACACATGGACAGAGCCAAAGTAGCCAAGACTTGCATACTTGGTGATCGGAACACTAGTGACATTATTATACGGTTGAAAAATAGAGAAGGAAGACCGGAATGGTTCTACTCCCACTCTGCCATTCTCATAAATAGAAGCAAGTTCTTTGCCAGTCGGGTCTCCCTTCCAAACTCTAGTACTTGCATTGAGATTCACTGCTCAGAGTTTGACTATGATGATTATGTTGAACTTTTGAGGTTGCTGTATCTCCCTGTAGGCTCGATTCTGGAGTCATTGGGTTCTGTTAAATCTGCTGTTGGTATTCTTCAAACAGCCATTGCTATACATTGTGAAGATATCACACAGAGCTGTACCCAGTACTTGGAGGCTGTTCCTTGGGACGACAAGGAAGAGGAACTAATTTTAAAAGCAGTTGCTAAACTGGGTCCAATGGCCACGCCCATATTAGCCAGGATCCAACCTGTAGATGCAAGTGCCACAAAAAATGTTTTTGTTTCTGCAGTTCGCTTTGCCATGTCCATTGGCAAACCATGCCCTCCATTTGGAGATGAGCTCAAGACTTCTGCTCAAGAACAAGTTGAATTCATGCTGGGGGAAGATGGAGATATGCCATTAATTACAGCTGATGATGAAGTAAAATCGGTGGTAAGAATTGGTCTTTCCAACATTTGTTCATCATTTGAGAACGAGTTATCATCACTCCTTTTGGAGTCCAACCTTGTATGTGATACAGCAGAGGATAAAATTTTGCAGACCTTATCCGATATTGAATGGATGTGTAACATACTTCCCAAGATGGATTTAATGAAGGACTTTGTGTTCAAGTGGGCTGAAATCTCTGTGAGTGTTTTAGGGATCATTGAAGATGAGAAACTTGCTTGTGTTATGTGGGGTTTGAAAGTAAAGTTGATACAAGTGACCGGAAAAGTCTTGGAAGCAGTTGGCTATGGCAATGTGATTCTTCCAGCACCATGTCGGGTGCAGTTGCTAAAGACATGGCTCCCTTATATAAGAAAGATAAAACCCATCTTGGATTCAAAGGGTAATGAGGATACAGAATTTCCTTACATGATGACTGAAGACCTTTGCCAGAGCATTGAGGGGGCAATAGTCTCATTGATACTGTTATTGCCATCAAATGATCAGGCTGATATTCTGGCAGACTGGATGAAAACCGAGCAACTTCGGTTTCCTGATTTGACTGAGGCATTTGAGGTCTGGTGTTACAGAACCAAGTCTGCAAAGAGAAGATTAGTGCAGGGCTTAGACAGTGTTAACAATGCTACTGTCAGCCTCTGAATTCTCTCTCTGCATTTTGTATTATAATTATTTTCTCAGCTGGGATGTTCTGTGACGATTTCAGTCATGTATTTTGATGGAATTAAGCTCTATTTGTTGTTGGTGTTGCTTTAAGTTTCATTTCCTTGTAGTTCCATGCACCTAACAAGGCTAACATACTCATACTCCCAACATATTATTAAATAGTGGGCATAATTAATAGATGATCATTGCCCAGGTAGGTTCATTTTGGTGGATCATACCAAACCAATAAGAAAATCGATCTGAACTTGCAAAATGGTCTAATAGCATTTAAACAACTAGAACATATATTGTTTGGGATTGGAATTCTAATTGAATGTTTCATCCCAAACATTCTAATTGAATGTTTGGGATTGGAATTCTAAGTGTATGTAAGCACACTGACCAGCTTTAAGAGCGAAAGTCTCGTGTGTGTTACATGGTTTTAGTCATGAATTCTCTTTGTATATTTCTTTTTTGAGAAATAATAACTAAATGAGTTATTATTACATAACTTTAGAACTGGTTTCTAACTAATGATTGATTATTATCATATAAAATGCATAATTTTGTATATTTGTCCTTATATATAATATCTCTAATTAAAATGATCAATAAAAACTTTTCTAATTGTTTTATTATTATTATTCCTTATTTATTAATGAGGAGGGTTATTTGAACTCAAGCAATTAAATCTTTTCTAATACTTGCATAAATAAGGTTATATTAAAATAATTAATCCCAAACTTAAAGTTAAAAAATCAATTGTATTTGTACACCTAAAAGAATTTTCACTTTTAAGTCTTATTTTATATTTAAATCATTTGTTTCCGTATTGATTTTATTTAAATGGTTAACACCCTAACTTATACAACTTGAGTAATGTCTCTAATAATATTATGCTTTAGCCTTTAAGAACACATATATTAATATTACACATGAAAAAATAATAAATTTAGTAATTAAAACATTTGACAAGCCAAACTCCCAATTCATTAATGAAAATCAATCCAAATTTCAACGTTTTAAAAAAAATGAAAAAGAATTTAAGTAATGATAGACTTACATAGGAATTTGGATTGATGGATCTAATTTAGCCAAATATTATCTATGATCTAAAAAGATATAGGAGGAATTCTAAGAGAAAGTTCACAGGAACCTTAAATTATATTATCTAAAAGGATATGGGAGGAATTCCGCATACTAAGAAATTAACACAAAGCACAAACAGAAATTTTAAAAAATAAAAATAAATAAACATTGATAAAGTTTTAACAATCAATAAGTAAAAGTAACCTAGAATTAGATTGCACTACAACACATAGAAGACATGTTTTGAACCAGATTTTTCGTAGTGACAATGTAGATATCTCATTTTGTACCCGTTAATAACCTTTGGTCCCCAGCCCCATACATCAACCAAAGGTAATTAAAGAGTTCACATTAGTTTGAAAATAATCATAATTCAAAAGTGCTCAAATCACTCATTGAAAACGATGATGAAAAATGACAATTTCTCACTATTATGACCATAACTTTTGATCCACAAAGAATATTTGAGTGAGATTTGTTTAATTGGAAATTAGAAATCATGGGCTTCAATTTAAACATAAATTTTGCATGATTTGGATTTATATTTAGTGGGTTATGACCATTTGAAATTGGACAAAAAGTGTAGTCGAAATTAGGGTTTTTGGTATGCATAGGGTTAAGCATGTGTATGCATGCCTTGAACCTGCGTATGCAAGCTTGTTCCTAGACCTTCAAAACTTGAGTTTTGGGCTCTAAAACATCATTCTTTGATGGGAACCAGACCTTAGACCCTTGGGAACGTCCAAATGCCTTTTAAAAGCTTTGAAAAACCTAGTTTTAATGTATAAACACCCACCTTATGTCTCCAATCCAAACCCTAGCTAGAGAGAGTTTATTTTTGTGCTTCCATATTTTCTAAACCCTATTCTCTCTTTTCCAAACTCACACATATCAGCTAGCACTTTTTTTTTTTTTTTTAATTAAAATTTATAGTTTTTCAAAACCTCTTTCTAACATTGAACTAATGCAGAAACTAGTTTTTCTTATTTGTTTTCAAAACCCTTTTCAATTAAATTTGTTCTTGAGTTGTGATTCCTAAAAACTAGTGTGTTTTTTAATTATCTTGTTATCTCATTCTATTTCAGTATTGTAGGCACAAAAAGGTCATTTAAAAACCTCAAACTTATGATCCTAAGCAAGGTGAATGTTCTTTCCATGAACTCCTCCTTTGCTTAATATGATTTGTGAGTTCTTGATATGGTTTTTTTTTTTTATAATTGTTATATTTGTTTCATTCTAGTTTTGGGTTGATATAGTCTGTTCCCAGTGCTTTTATGGTTTTATTTAGTATGTTATATTAACATGTTCTTTGTTTTGATGTTAGTTTGATTATTTACATGTGTTTTATTTGATTGTTGTTATATTTATTTGATACATCTTAACCTAACCATGATGTAATTATTTATTTATTCTATTGTTTATCTTGTTAATCTCTTTGATTTAAACTCAAGTATGCAATTGATTTAATCTAAAATTTGATTTTTATAGTTTATGTGTTGAGGATGCGTATGCATACTCGAGTATGTGCACACATGTTTTCGAACATGCATATATGTGGTTAAGTATGCGTATGCAACCCGAACCCAAATTTAGGCAGACTTTCTTTTTTTATTTAATTAATTAATTATTTTTCATATATGTTTGACTTTGAATTCTTTGTTTTAAGTTATTTAATTGTGTTTATTTGTTTTTCATGTTTATTATAGTGTTTTTGCCATTTTGAATTTATTTGTGATATTTTTCCTCTTGTGTTTATTTAATTGTTATCTTTTCTTTTTTAGTGTATGTTCGATTGTGGTTTTAATATGTTTCCATTTCAGTTATTGTGTGATCTTTAACATGTTGTGTGTATCCTTTTAATTAAGTGCATGATGTATGTTAGGTTAAGGATTATGACTCTCTTAATAAACTCTTTAATTAAATACGGCCTAACAACACATAATGGAGGCCGGCTCACAAGCCAGGTGGTCTTGGGTGCCTAATACCTTCCTAAGTCGTACCCAAATTTCGAGCCCATAATCTGGTATGTAGACCTATCCATGTAAGTAAGTGGCCCAAAAGGCTCAATTTTGTTCCAAGATCTAAAACAAGTGGCGACTCCCAAATCCTTCGCTTCCGATCCATTCGGCTGAGGTGTACTTTCCAAAGAGGGATGAACCAAGCAATGTGAGTTAGGCGCGAGACGGTGCGCTCACAAATAGTCAATTGAAAAAATCAAAACACTTAACAAACTGAATACATAGAATAACAAAAACCTAAAACACACAAAATAGTTCAAAAGTTGAGAATTGAAAAAAAAAAATTACCTAAGAGAAACCAATAACTCAAGTGGGTGTCCCTTGTAGCGAGTGAACTATGGAAGTTGAGTTCTTTGCACCAGCTTAACGTACAAGCAAAGAAGAAGATGAGTTGCATTGTAGTGTTAAAAAATTCAAAGAAAGTAATGGTGCAAGAAGTTTCTTGCAACCTAGGAACTTAGTGAGTTATAAGGACAGTCTTGTGGGAGATATCCCTAGAGCGAATGAGCAGGCTTTTAAGTTTAGCAAAGATTGGGAGGAAGGATATGAGTCGGAAGCTGAGATGGAGCCTTTAACAGAAGGTATGGCTGAGGTGAAACTCTCTAAAGAAACAAAAGCTCGTATCAGAACGCCTTGGTCGAAAGCTTTGATAGTGAAAGTGTATGGTAGGTCCATTGGGTTCCACTACCTCACTTTTAAACTCAATGCTTTATGGAAATCAACGGCAAAGATGGACTGTGTGACCTTAGGCAGAAGTTTTTTCCTGATTAGATTTAGTAGCAGTGATGATTTTGACAAAGTTCTTCAGGGAGGTCCTTGGTTTATAGGGGAATATTTTCTTGCAATCAAGCCTTGGGAACCTTATTTTAAAGCTTTTGAGGCCAAGCTTATTTCGGTGGCAGTTTGGGTTAGATTTCATGAATTGCCAATTGAGTTCTATGATGCTTCTGTGCTGAAAGAAATTGGGAGTGTCATTGGCCCTGTTCTACGCATTGACTCTTACACGGCCTCAGAGACCAGAGGAGGTTATGCAAGGTTATGTGTTTAGATAGATTTAGATAAACCTCTTATTAGCTCTATTTGGGTGGGAAGATTAGTTCAAAAGTTTTATATGAAGGTATATCTTCTCTTTGTTTTTGCTATGGTAAGTTTGGACATAAACAGGAAAATTGAGGACTGAAAGTGAGAAAACCAAATGGAGAAGATGAAGCTCAGGTCTCGTTGAAAACCAACGAGATTAGTGAGGAAGTCCAACCTGATCCCAACTATGGGCCCTGGATGGTAGTCACGAGGAAAAAAGGCTCGGTTAAGATGGGAAAAGCTAGTGGGCCAACTAAGTCTAATAACCCATCCTAGGTTAAAGTTAGGGGTAATCTGGACCTTTCCTAAGCTTCAGCTCATGTGGAAGTAGGTGAGGGTCTTGGCAAGTCAAATCAAAGTGATTCAGTTGACTCTAGAAAAGAGACCACATGTGCTGTAGCAGCCCAAAACCCGCAGAGTGACCTTAAGATGAGGAAGGATTGTGTGATGGAGGATTGCATTGAAAATCCAAATGTTGATTGTCAATAAGATCTGAAGCAAACTTCAGGAAACAAAAGGAAAGCTTTAGCCAAAAATAAAGGCAAAGGTAGTGAAGGTCTGGGGATTAGAAATAAAAAGCCCGAAAAGCTCAAAAAGCCATAAACGGCTATCTCATAGTACCGAGGGTAAGAGTGACTTTCTTTTGTCAGCAAGAAGTTTGGGGAGTGGTAATCAAGTTGAGTATGAAGAGGATTTTGATAGGGGTAACCCCTCTGCCAAGGTCCAGATGAGCCACTTGGTACAAGAACCGAGTGGTGGCTATTCTAGACGAGATAGTAACTCAAATAAGAGCGATGTCGATGAAGACTCCAGGATGGTTTGAGGAAGAATTGGGGCAGGCTTGGAAGCATTTATTCCCCATAACATCGAAAAGCATCAAACTGGGGAATCTTCCATTGGAGCACAATGCGTGGTATCTCATGCCCAATCCATGGTGGAAATTCCTTACAGATATTCCGGAGGTTTCGTGGGAAATGGCAGAGGAGCTGAGCAGGCAAAGGAGGTCATCAGTCGTGCCCCATTAGGACGAATCTGGCTGGATCATTCAGTTGTAGGGAATTAACCCGAATTCCCAACCTGTGAGAAACAAAAAATAGAGAAAACAAACTCCAAAGAAAAAAAAAAAAAAACAATCACACGCACAAGACAGTATTTACGTGGTTCGGCAATTTGCCTACGTCCATAGAGTTACAGAGATTTCACTATTATCAAGGAAAAAATACAGTGTGCAGCTATAATGTTTTTCTCTCACACTAAAAAACACAGCAACCAACAACCTAAAAAACCCTAATCACCAAAGTCGGTTTCTATATACAAAACGGGCCAAAATTTTTTTTTTCCTAGGGGCGTTGCCCCCAAACCCCCAAAAAACTTGTCTATAAGTGCTCCAGCTTAGGTCTATCGACCCAAGCCTCCACTCCATGAACTAAGTCTCAGTAAATCTCCCATTAAAAACCACGCAACATTATTCGGGTCGGGTTGAGTCATCAAACCAGATGAAATAAAACTAGGCTCCACAAAGCCCAACACATTCAAGAGAGGAAGCTTGTGGATTTCAAAGGGATGGCCACAGCACACATGGGAAATCACCCAACTCTGAAACTGATTTAAATCATGGCTCCAGTGAAGAAATGTGATGTACTTCTGAATTGCAGAGAGGATATCCTAGGCATTCTGAAGCACATGATAATTTGGAAGTCGAAATGGGTGGCATCCAAGGATCTTTTAAAGAGGATGAGGTGGAGGCAGCTGCAATGAATACTAATCCATCGAAGATTAAGATTCCATTAGGTCAATTTGTCAAAATGAATGTGTTACTCTGGAATTGCAGAGGAGCTTTGAATCCGGATTTCAAGAGGAGGATTTTTGAAATGGTAATCAACCATCAGCCTACTATTTTTGTGGTGTCAGAAACAAGAGTAGGAGGTGACAGGGTAGCAAAAATTATAAAAGGGTTGCCTTTTGATGGGTTTATTACTACGGACACAATTGGCTATGCTAGGAGATTATGGATTCTCTAGAAATCAGAGGAGGTGGAAATTCTCCCTTTATCTTCCACTGAGCAAGAAATACACGCTACTGTTAAGGTGTGTTCCTCCAACCTTACCTGGCTTTTGTCTGCTATTTATGCTAGTCCTAGGTTGGCTGAAAGAAGAATTTTATGGGAAAATTTAAAAATTGTAGCTCATCTCCATAATTTACCTTGGTTGATGTTGGGAGACTTTAATGAAGTACTTTGTGATGATGATAAATTTGGCGGCAACCATGTCAATTTGAATAGAGTCCTAGAATTTAAGGATTGTTTAGATAAGTGTAATATGTTGGATTTGGGTTTTGCGGGTCCAAGGTTCACGTGGAAAAACCGTAGACCCATCTCAAATTTGATATTAGAAAGGATAGACAGGTGTTTTGCTAATCCTGTGTGGCGTATTCTTTATCCAGAAGCCTCAGTGACTCACCTTCCTAGGACCTTCTCGAATCACTGTCCAATCTTGATTGAGTTGTGTAGAGTTAGTGCAAACCAACATAACAAACCCTTTCGTTTCCAAACCATGTGGTTATTCCATTAAGACTTTCTGAGGGTTGTCTAGCAAGCTTAGATTGAAGATAGAGTTTTATAGGAAGCAATTTTGGAGTTTGTAAATAGAACTAGAAGGTGGAATTTTGAAGTGTTTGAGAATTTGTTCACTAAAAAGAGGAGATTATTAGCTAGACTTCATGGTGCATAAAAAGCGCTAGCTAATAATCCTAATGACTTCTTTTAGAATTGGAGCAGCAGTTGATTTCAGAATACTCTCTAATCCTTATGCAAGAGGAGGAGTATCGGGCTCTTAAATCTAGATTAAATATTGCCACTTTTGGAGACCGCAACACATCCTTCTTTCATGTCTCTACAATAGTTAGGAGGCATAGGTACAAGATTAGGTCCCTTAAGGATGTGGCGGGTGATTGGCTGACTGATGAGGTTGAAATAAATGATTACATCAGAAATGGCTTTAAGAAATTGTATATGACTGAGCTGAATGTGTCCATGATTTTGGATGTCTCAAAATTCTCTTGTTGTTTCTGGAAGAGGAGGATAGAGCTAGAATTGATGGTGGTGTGACTAAAGAGGAGGCCAAAGCTGGTTTTATGGGCTTTTAAACCTTTCAAGGCACCAGGTCCAGATGGCTTGCATGTGGACTTTTATCAACGTTTCTTGATGGTGGTAAAAAATTCTGTTTACAAAGAGGTAAGAGGAATTTTTGAAAAGGGTTGTGTGCCAAGTTACCTTAATGAGACCTTGATTTCTTTGATCCCCAAGAGTCAAAATCCAGAAACCTTGAACAACTATAGGCCCATTAGCCTATGTAACTCAGTGTATAAGATTGTGTCGAAGATCTTGGTGGCTCGGATTAGGCCGCTACTTAGCAATTTGATATCGCCTATGTAGACCACCTTTGTTCCTGGCAGAAAAGGCACGGATAATGTTCTGATTGCCCAAGAATTGTTTCAATCCTTGGATAAAAAGAAAGGAAAAATAGGCTTTATGGCTGTGAAGTTGGATTTGGAAAAGGCTTATGATAGATTAGAGTGGAGTTTTATCCATAGAGTGCTCCAAGCTTTTCACTTTACCCCTAAAATTTCTAAGATCATCATGAGCTATGTTACATCCTCAAGTACCTCTATATTGGTTAACGGGTGTGCCTTAGAGCATTTTGAGCCATCTAGGGGCATAAGACAGGGGGACCCGTTGTCCCTGTACCTTTTTTATACTTTGTATGGAGTATTTGGGGCATCTCATTGAGCAGAAATGTGTGAATGAAGATTGGACACCTTTAAAGGCTTTCAAGGACAATTTGGGTTTTTCCCATCTCCTCTTTGAGGATGACATAATCCTTTTTAGAAAAGTTGATGCGCATGGGTGTGAAGCAATCTCAGATGTGCTTGAAAAGTTCTATAGAGAATCTGGCCAAAAGATTAGCACTGACAAGTCTAGAATTTATTTTTCTTCTAATGTGAGTGATGAGTTAAAGGAGGAGATAAGTGAAAGATTAGGCATCCAGGAGACCAATAATATAGGGAAGTATCTCGGGTTTCCTCTTAAGCATCAAGGGGTCCCTAGAAATCCCTATAATTTCATTGTGGAGAAGGTTATGAACAAGCTTGTTGGCTGGAAAGCGAAGTACCTCTCCTTTGCCAAGGCAAGCTGTTCTAATAAAGTCAGTTATGTCAACCATTCCAAATCATGTAATGCAAGGGGCAGTATTACTTGTTCATGTTTGTGAGAAATTGGACAAAATCAACTGAGACATTTTTGGGGGTCCACGAATGAAAGAAGGAAGATGCACATGATGGGATGGAGTAAAATAGTGAAATCCAAAGATGAAGGAGGTTTAGGAATGCAAGAGGCAAGAGCTAAGAACATAGCCTTCTTATCCAAGTTGAATTGGAGGATATATCATGAATAGGATGCTTTGTGGGCAAAGGTTATGCTGAGAGATCCTGAAAAACTCCCATCATCCCCTAATTGGAAAGCCATTAGCTTGGGTTTCCCTATCTTCAAAAAATGGATTGTTTAGGGGATTGGTAATGGATTTGGGGTGAATGTTTGGATGGATAATTGGATTAATAGTGATTCATTACGGGTTATGATTGAAGGTCCTTTTAGGCAGGAAAAGCAATATTTGAGGGTCTCGGACTTGTGCTACTGTCAAAAATGGAAATGGGAGCTTATTTCTTTTGACCTACCTTAGTTCATTAAGGAAAAAATTAAGGCAATTCCAATCCAAATGTATGGGAGTGGGAGAGACACGGTGATGTGGAAATCTCCAAGAATGGAGAATCCACTACAAATTCAACATACAAACTTGCAAACCAAGGTGAAGAGAATGTTACGCAATTCAGTGGGCAGTGGATTTGGAAATTGTACATTTTGCCTAGAATTACAAACTTTCTTTGGCTGTGTTTACATGGTAGCATACCAATGAAGGAAGTGTAAGCAGTTAAGGGCATCAATTGTGATAAACTTTGCTCGATATGTAGAGAACAGGATGAGTCCATTATTCATCTTCTCTGGGATTGTGTTTTTCCTAATGATCTGTGGAGAAAATTGAAGGTCCCTCCATCTCATGTGAACCCCTTTGCCGACAATCTTGAGACTTGGTTGAAAACCAATAGTTTGAGTGTAGTGAGGCATAAAGGATCCATCCCTTGGTGCACTCTCTTCCTATTTACTGTCTGGACTTTTTGGAAAAACATAAATAAAGTTGTGTTTGAAAATTCTGTTCCAAACTCAACACTTGATAAGGTGTGCTTAAGTCAAGCTAAGGAATATTTTTATTGTGTGAGTAAGGCCAAGCAAATAGCGCCCAAGATTGCTATTCCTGTTAAATGGTCCAAGCCTCTCCCAGGTTGGCATAAGCTTAACACTGATGGAGTTTCGCTAGGGAACCAAAGCAAGGCATGCGGTGGAGGACTGATCAGAGACAATGAAGGGAGATGGATTAGAGGGTATTTGAGGTCTATTGGACACATGACAAGTGTAATGGCTGAATTATGGGCACTGAGAGATGGCTTAAATCTTGCCTTTCAATTGGGAATTAGATGGTTGGAAGTGGAGCTTGATGCCAAGGTTATTGTGGAGATGTTAAACAATGCTAACAGTACTAACATAAAATTTTCTCCATTGGTTTTTTACCACAGATCCCTAATTGCAAGATTCACATAGGTTCGGGTAGCTCATGTATATAGGGAAGTGAACAAGTGTGCTGATTTTTTGGCCAAGAAAGGGTGCTGCATGAGGGAGAATTTTGTTATATTTGAAGTTTCCCCCTTGGATGAACTAGATAAATTACTAGTATCTGATGTAAATGATTTGTACTGCTATAGGCGAGTAGCCACTACTTTGGCCTCTGTGGCCAGTTTGTAACTTTCTTTGTTGTTAATATATCATGCCTTTTAAACACCCCCCCCCCCCAAAAAAAAGGTTTCCCTTGTTTTGCTTCTTTATAGTAGACTTCTTTTAAAATAATATCCACACATACAAATTTAGAAACAAATAACAATAAGTAAAATGAATTTATTTAATCAAAACTATCATATACAAATACACATGCTTAAGTTGCAACTTAAAAAAAAAAAAAAAAAGTAGGGTGGAAGAGGGATTCTATGGAAAGAAAAATATTGGTAAATATATATAAGTTTTGAAATTTTGATAATAGATTTTTAGTTGGAGTAGGATTTAAATTTCAGAAACTTAGATGCATGTTGTATGTTTTGTTAAAACACTTATTGTTACTTTATCTAAAGAAATTGATAAGAATAAATAAGTTGTTGTCTCTATTAATTGAAACTTAGATGCATGTTGCATGTTTTGTTAAAACACTTATTATTATTTTTATCTAAAATACATGTTGCATGTTTTGTTAAAGCACTTATTGTTATTTTGTTTAAAATGCATGTTTTGTTAAAATATTTATTGTTACTTTATCTAAAGAAATTGATAAGAACAAATAAGTTGTCGCTATCAATTGAAACTTAAATGCATGTTGCATGTTTTGTTAAAACAATTATTGTTATTTTATCTAAAGAAATTGATAGTTAAAACATTTATTGTTATTTTTATTTAAAGAAGCTGATAAGAAAAAAAAAATTGTTGTCTCTATCTAAAAAAATGTTTTTATTCAAAATATTGTTATAATTTAGTGAAGTCACTTGGCACAACTACGACTTTAAAGCTTTTTATTATAAAAACATTTATTGTTATTTTATCTAAAATGCACGTTGTATGTTTTGTTAAAATACTTATCGTTATTTTTATCTAAAATGCATGTTGCATGTTTTTTTAAAACACGTATTGTTACTTTATCTAAAGAAACTGATAAAAATAAATAAGTTATTATCTATATCAACTAAAACTTAAACGCATGTTGCATGTTTTGTTAAAACAATTATTGTTATTTTATCTAAATAAATTAGTAAAAACAAATAAGTTGTTATCTTATCTAAAACATGTTTTTATCCAAAATATTGCTATAATTTGGTGTAGCCACTTGATATAACCATTGCAAAAAATTGCTGCATTTTAGTGAAGCCACTTCGTACAATCTTGACTTCTAAGACTAACTTTTATTATTTTATTATATTGTATGATATGACATGATATATATGTCATTAAAGTCAATGCTTCATGTCCCATAATAATATTCCACATGTTTTAAGTTTGGTAGCAACTATCCCTATTTGTTTTCTTCTTCAAATTTGGTCAGTGCAGCCCTACTTATAGTTTTTCATCGACAAATGCACTAGATGATTGGCATGACTTCTAAGACTAACTTTTATTATTTTATTATATTGTATGACATGACATGACATATATGTCATTAAAGTCAATGCTTCATGTCCCCATAATAATATTCCACATGTTTTAAGTTTGGTAGCAACTACCCCAATTTGTTTTCTTCTTCAAATTTGGTCGGTGCAGCCCTACTTATAGTTTTTCATCAACAAATGCACTAGGTGATTGGTGTGAAAATTCATCATACCTTCTGCAAAATGAAAAATCTTCCTCTGGGTGTCAAGTTGACCAATTTTTGTTTCATCTTGCTAAAGAAGAAATCACTCACTCCTAGTCTTATTAGAAACAAATCATATACACTTTTTTCTTTCTATTTCTAGTTTCTTACTCCATCATATTAATTGTCAACCAATTTCAATCTACTGTGCACCCTTAGTGCAATGGTCACTCCACAAATATAAGTGCTTATAGGGGTGTGAAGGGCAACAGCCAAGATTCAAGTTTCCAAGAGAGAGTTTTACACACATATACACTTAGATTAGGCTAAAGTAGAATTCTATCTATCTCAAAAAAAAAAAAAAAAAAAAAAAAAAACATTTCCATTGACAATGACAACATGTCAAATTTTTAATTTAATTTAATTTTTTGAAAAAGAACAAAGTTTTCTACTATGGGTTTTACTAATGTATGGTCTTAAGGTATATGTTGATAAATCATTTTAAGAATTTTTTTTTTTTTTGAAAAAGCTAAAAAGCAATTAAACTTTTTTACGGCCTTTTCAAATTTCTCATAATTTTTTTTTTAAATGGATGATTAATGTGTATTCTAAATGCATACATTAATCAGATCCTTCTACTATTTATTGTCATATAAATAGTCATATTAATGAAAATAGTATGAACATTAATTAGCATATCTGAGTAAAGAACTATTTTTTTTTGGGGGGCGAGGGGGTGGGGGATTGCTCTCTTTTAAGCAGGAGGGGTAATTATTCAATACTACCATAAATACAGTGACGTAGTTGTAGTACTCGATCCTCTTACATGATTGGTTGGTAAGTTTTATTAATTAAATTGATCATGAGTTCCACAATTGATGTGAGAGGAAAGAGTACTATATTGTTGTACTTCGGGAATGTTAAATAAATTTTTTAAACAAGAGATGCTTAATATATTTTTGGATAAATTGCAAATTATACCCCTAAAGTTTGAGAGTGAATGGATTTTATACCCTAAAGTTTCAGAATTTAGATTTTACCCCTTGAAGTTTGGGGTGTTTGGATTTTACACTCCCAAATTCTGAAATTTTAGGGTGTAAAATCTAAAATCTAACACCCCAAAATTTTAGAGTGTAAAATCCAAATACTTGTAAAATATAGGGGATAAAATCCAATTTCTGAAACGTCAGGGTATAAAATCCAAACATCACCAAATTTCAAAGGGTAAAATCCAAATTCTAAGACTTTAAGGTATAAAATCTAATCACCTCCAAACTTTAGGAGTGTAATTTGTAATTTACCCTATATTTTTTGATAAGTTACAAGAGATGCATAATTTTGCAGGTGAAATCTACTTCACATATTTCAATTTGCTTAAAAACAAAATTTACTTCTCTTTATAAGTTTACACTTTTAGGATAAGTAATAAGTTGCCCTTGTACCAATATTTGGTTTCACTCATTGAACTAGAGTCTATAGCCATGTTTGAAGAGAAATGTTTAAACCACAAGCCCCATATATTACAAACTTTTCGATTAGCATAAACATTTCATTTAACCGGTTTGTTAATCAATATTAATCTGATTCCTAATTAGCCTAAACTTTCTATATAACTAATTTGTTAATCAATATTAATCCGTTTCTTAATGAACTATCCTCAAAATATATATCAAGAACCAATTCTATATTCTTTTGAATTCTTTGAAATGAACAAATATAAAACCTCTTATACCATTCATGATTGACTTAAAACTCTTTGGATAAATTTCAAAATACACCCTTAAAGTTTTGGGTTATTTGGATTTTACACCTTAAAGTTTTGTTTCATTAGCAAAATTCTACTTTTATTAGTTTTGGCTGTTAAGTGACACGTTGGTGTGTTGATATATATATATATATATATATATGTGTGTGTGTGTGTGTGTTTTGCCAAATTAGCATCCCAAAACTACTAAAAATCGTACTTTAGTTCACACACAAACTCATTTCTTTGTTTTAAGTGAAATGACATCGTTTTGAAAGGCTGGTTTGGCAAAAGAAAAATACACATCAGCATGTTAGCGTGTCACTTAATAACCAAAACTAATGGAAGATGAAGTTTTGCTAATGGAACCAAACTTTAAGGTATAAAATCAAATTTCTTGAATTTCAAGTTGTAAAATTTAAACAACTTCAGACTTTAAGAGTATACTTTGCAATTTACTCAAACTCTAACAATTGATCAAGAAGGAGGAGTTGACCCCAAATTCTCCCCATCAGAAAAGAAAAAAAAAAAACAAATAATGTAATTAAATCACAGAGTTCATGATCTAATTTTGGAGAAATTATAGGGTCCTCTGATGGACCACGTAATCTATCTATCATTCTACTTAAAAACTTCCATTTATTTAAAATTGCTGAGTTAGTAATCAATTTCTATTTAAAAAAAAATTTCAACTCAACAATTTTAAACAAATATAAATTTTTTAGTGAAATGATAAACCACATCATTTATCTATTGTGAGAACCTTATAATTACTCCTAATTTTGATTCCATTAGGCACTTTCCCAGAACATGTTTTCCAATAAACCAATGTTTTTTTGAACCACCACAACTAAACGCATTCAAAGTTGTTGACTCTCCTGGACGATATTTTGATCTCGTCTCCCACCACCTCAAACCTTCAAACTTCCTACCATACCCCTATCATCAACCCAAAATCCCAACTATACCCCCTACGCTACACCCCTCCCCTTCCTAATATAAAACCAAACCCATCATCAATCATACCCTTCATCCCAAATACAAAGGGACAAATTCGTCATTTTGTGGAAAAAAATAAGAAGAAAGGAAAGGACCAAATACACAAAGGAAAGGAAAAGAGAGAAAGAGAGAGAAGAAAATCAAAAGAAAGATGTATGTGAAGGCGCACCGACCCACGGATCTGAACCGGAACACCGAATGGTTCACGTACCCGGGCGTGTGGACCACCTACATTCTCATCCTCTTCTTCTCGTGGCTCATCGTTCTCTCCGTTCTCAATTGCTCGTCTGGCTTGGCTTGGACCATAGTCCACCTCTCTCATTTTCTCGTACTTTCTTTCTCTCTCTCAATTTAGGGTTTTCAAATTTTCAAACTGGTTGACTTTTTGATCTGAATTTGTTAATTTATGCTAGTTTTGTGATTTAGGGGGATTAGATGAGCTAATTAGTTGAATCATGGATTTGATTTTATCGTTTTCAGCTTAATTTGGAAATAGTGTTTTGGTTTGTTAATTTGGGGATTTTTTTTTTTTTGTTAACTTTTGTATAGGTTAGGAGCTTAGGTATGTGTGGAGCTGAAATTGTTGACATGTATAGTGAAAGCTTTTAGTAAAATTGGGTAAAAGGTGAAACATAAGTACTGGCACTTGGTTTATGATGATTTTGTGATCGAATTTGTATTGGATCGTCGATTCATTTCACGGTTAAGATTTTTATTTTCTTGTATTTAACGGTTTACATGGTGTTGCGTGTTTGAAATACATATTAGATTTGTAATATTTAATCTGAACTATCGAATGAATCCATTTCGGATGGAGATTTGTGTTGAACTGAATTTTGGATTAGTGAGCTTTTAGTGGAATTGGGAAACTGGGAAATTAGTGGTTGGAAATGGTTCATGATTGTCTGGTTAGTTTTTGGATGGGTGAAATGGGAATATTCCTGATAAGTTTTGATTAAAGTAACTGAATTTGTATAGAGGTTAAGGCACGCTTTGTATTGGACCTTAGCTATGCGTTTAGCTGAATATTCAATATAAGTGTTTAGTTTGATTGGGAAAGAACGAAAATTTAGTAGGAGGATGGTTTAGGATACTGTTGTTAATTTTTAGATACTAAGATGGAAACTTTTTGACAATTTTGTGATAAAAATAACTGAAATCTGCAGCTTATCCTGAGAAAAAACATAACTGAATTTTGAATAGAGGTTAGGGCAAGTTCTGTGTTGGAGCTTAGCTCTGTGTTGAGCTGAATTTTGGATATGTAAGTTTCTATTGACATGGGGAAGGATAGAAAATTAGTGGTTGGACATGGTTCAGGCTAGCATTGTTAATCTTTTAGATGCTAGAATGGAAGTAGACAAATTTGTGATAAAAGTAACTAAATTTGTTTAGAGGTTAGGGCACACTTTCTTTTGGAGGCTTTAAAAAAAAAAAAAATTTGCTAAGCAGATATACTGGTTGGAGGCTTAGAGCTTAGCTCTTTCTGAGCTGAATTTTGGATATAGTAAGCTTGTAGTTGAATTGGGAAAAGGTGGTAAATTTGTGGATGGACATGGTATATTGTAAAGTTTTGGATTCTGAAATGGAAATATTTTTGACAATTTTGTAATAAAAGTAACCGAATTTGTAGCTGAGGACAGTGGAAGGTAATGGTATGCAGTACAGAAAGTGACTAAAGGGTTAGGACTTAGGAGATGTAATAAGATTCTTTCAGTATTAAGAGCATTAATAGCTTGTATGCTATGAGTTAGCCTCTTTCTGAGGCGGGTCTTGAGCATCCTCCTCATGGTTCAACTAATTAGATGCGTAGTTTCTTGTTGCTGAAGATGCTAGGTGCACCTGTGAAACAGGCGGAGAGAATTTAATATAAAGGATAACTACTCTATAAAGACTTGGGGAAAGTATGCCTGATAGAAAGATGTATTATATTTCTTAAGTATTTCATCATGTCACTTTTACACTTCCTTGTATCTCTTGGTCTGAAGTGTGTCTCCATAATCATTGTTGATGAGCTACTTCTGAATTTGATTACTTATCAAAAAAAAAGAAATCCCCCTTTTTGTAACTTATTAATATGAGGCATTGAACAACATATCATTGTGGGCATCCATATCTTAATAAATTAGTATAATTTTAGCTATGGAGATCTTTTCCCCTATATCTTGGTTCAGTTTTATCCAGCTTTTGTGGTAAATCTATTCTGAATTATTGTAGCATGTTAATTTGATATTAAATTCACTATCATGTGAATGAATGATCACACTTGAAAACCTTGGAAGTAAATGTTTCATATCAAATATGGTGAAACTGCAATCAGCAACCTAATGAGTAGCCACTAAATGTTATTGTTTTAGCATTATTCCTAATTATCTCTTGTTGTTTAGCCTTTCCCTCTTGTACTTTAGTTCTTTTTCACTTGGAAAATCATCTAAAGGAATGAAGATAAATGGTCTGTCCTTGGTTTTTTAGCATCCTTGTTTTGGCATTGTTGCAATGTTTGCTTTCCTTCATAGTTTGCATGTTTGCAAGTCAAGTATCTGCTTGACGAGAAAAAGGGCATTATTAAAATAAGTATCCATTATCTAGAAAATAAATTAATGTATTTATCTTCACTTTGCAAAGTTATAACTTCCAGCTATCAGCATAAGTTTCTTATTGTTTTCATATCATGATTTCATTTTTTCTTCTTTCAGGTTACTTATCACTTCTTTCATTGGAAGAAGGGAACACCATTTGCCGATGACCAAGGTATCTACAACAGGTTGACCTGGTGGGAGCAGATAGACAGTGGCAAGCAGCTCACTCGCAATAGAAAGTTTTTGACTGTGGTGCCTGTTGTGCTGTAAGTATTTCACATTTCATGTCTTACATGAAAATTTGAAATGTATGTTGTAGTTATAGCATCACTGCCCCAATTTCCTTCTTGTTGAAAAAATATAACTGGCACATGAGGTAGAACCGCGGGGGGGGGGGGGGGGCAGCGGTGAGAAGGTGGTTGTTGGCATCACCGATGATTGTACCCCACAATAGAGCAATTTCTATATGAGGAGTAAGCCTCTGAATATTATATTTAAGTGCTCTCATAAAACTATCATTTTTGTGGGTTGATGTCTTCTGTGGGGACTCTGTAAGGCACTGTTGAGTTAAGTTGGATTTGAAAACTTTCTTTTGCTGTGCAGTTGAACTCTGTTTATCCTTTTTTTTTCCCCTGGAGACATATTGACTTGTTTTACTCACACCACAAGGCTTCCCCCCCCCCACCAAAAAAAAAACTCCCACCCAAGGAATGTTATGCCACAATTTATGTCATTATTGATTGGAATAGTTGATCTATCTGACTCTGGCCAGTCCTTTGCTTACTCATGATTTATTGCTTTTCTTGATTGTAGAAGAGTCTCTCTCTTGTAAGAAAGTCTTTGTTTGTTTCTTGAACATAGATATCAAACTCTTAAAGACTAATTGCTAGGGGTTTCATGAAATATTTGCTAAGTCCAGGTACTCAAGACAATAAAGATTTGTTCAAATTAGGAGTACCCTTATAAGAACCATTCTTTGATAATCATATGTTTCATTTGGCAGGTATTTGATAGCCTCACACACGACGGACTATCAGCACCCTATGCTCTTCTTCAACACGTTAGCAGTTTTTGTGCTGGTGGTTGCAAAGTTCCCGCACATGCACAAGGTCCGTATATTTGGAATCAACGCTGATCAATGAACTGTGAAGAAATTCAAGTTTGGTTTATCCCAGTTCCTAGGCTGATCATTTTGATATTCTAATTGATATCCCTGTACAGACGTTAAAACTGGAAAGGGTGTAATATTTTTCCTGTTAGTGAAAATTTTACATATATTGCTTTTCATTATATTTTCAAGAGAAATACTTTCGTTGTATTTTCTCTCTGTACCTGCTAATATTGGTGAACTCGTGCTATGCTATTCTAGTCCATTGTCACCTGGCGCAAATGGCTTTTAGTATATTTCATGTAAAATGAAGAGAAATTTTTTTTGTTGTAAAGATTGCTTTTGCTTCCTAGACTCATTGTCCCTCAATGATAAAGGTGAATAAAAGTGAGGTGCCGGATCCAGTCTCATTCTACTGGTACGGCTTAAAACTATATCATTGGGCCTGTGTACAAATTTTCTTTGTTCCAAATAAGCAGGCTCTTATGAATTCTCAACCTATGGGTTATGAGGTTATTGTTATTGCTGAGATGGGTGAAGTCATGATGAACCCAACTGCCATTTCAGGTGCTCGTAGCACATGAATGTTTGAACTGTTCAAATGACCAAATTTTGTAAAATCTTGCAACATTTAGTCCGTAGTTGTACGTGAATGGAGTGTATCAACGAATTCGTGGTAGTTAAAAATACAGATCCATGCAGGAGCTCATAATATATCTTGCTGAGATACGATTTGATAACATGACAATGCTGTGGAATCCACTGCTAGTAATCTGTGGAAAGTGGAAACCTTACACCATGGCTGACCTAGTCATCCTAGTCCTGCTCCTACCAACTATGTGTTTGTATTTTTTTTGGTTGATAAGCAACCTACGATGATTTCCTACTGTTAGGTAGTAAAACAGTGAGTGCAGCATCATATTCATTTCACAAGCTTTTAGATTATAGAATATTGCTACTCAGTGACACTGCAATTGACTGCAAAGTTTTGTTTCGTTTCAAGGAAAATGCCAAAGCTCAGTTTCCACATGCCAACTACCAACAGTACTTAATACGCAAGATAGTAAGAACATAATCCGGTAATAGTCTATGACTATGACCACAACATTTACCATAACTTGATGAAGTGGTCAATTATGAGTTGTAGACAATTACTTTCATATAAATTCACAATTTTTCCTCTAAAACTTTAGAATTGTGGCAAAATATGTGATACAAAAGTTGTTTATACTTTCTTGCTTGGTAAAATGCAATGAAGTGAATATGGATTTCAAGGAAAAATTTGCAAAATAATATTATTTTAATAATAATTATTTAAATTTGGCACTATTTTGAAACTATCTAGGAATCTAATATTTTTTTTTTAATTGTGTTTTAGAAATACGACTTTAAAAATATGATTTCACTTAAAATTGAGTGAAATTAGTTGAAATTCTGTTTTTAAAAATGTGATTTTAAGTGATGAATTCGTGTTTCTAAAACATGATCTAAAAGGAAAAAGGTTAAATGACAAAGTAACTTTAAAATCATGTCAAGTTAAATAATTAACATCTTAATTAAAAAGATATTATATTGTAAATTTTGCCTTCATTCGGATACAAACATATAGAACAATATTGGCCCCAGGCAACACAATAATATGAGGGCCTAGGTTGTTAATTTTGCATTATGCAATTTCATATCGCCAATTTGGTATTCAAACAATTGTAAACCTCCATAGACTTCATTTTAAATGTTGTAGAGTATTCGCATCTGGAATGCTAAAAGTCATATGTAAGGTTTATTTAGCATTTTTCCCTAAAAAATGTTCCACATCCGGAATTGCAAAAGCAAGGAATTGTAAATTTTTTTACAATCTTGCTACAGTGCCATTCTACATGTAGAATGACACTTTAGCGGTATTGTAAAAAAAATATTAATATTTTATTCTAATTCTAATTTCCGAAATTTCTCTCTCCTCTCTCTCATTATTTCTCTTCTCTTCTCTCTCTCCCTTTTCTCTTTCTCATATGCTCTCTCCTCTCTTCAGACCCAAACACCATCCTCCTCCCAAATCCAAATTGATCCACACATCAATGATCAAACCTAAACAAAACCACATCAGAGGCACCATCAGACACCATCCTTCTCCTCTCTCGTGTTTTGTGTTCTGGGTCCTTTTTTTTTTCCCCTTGTTGTGACTGAAGCCTATAGAAGAGGTGGGCATGGTTGAGATTGGGTCATTTTTTCTAGTGGGTTGCGATCTGGGTCGTGTTTTGGGTTTTGGAGTTCTGAGTTCTTCTGGGTTCTCAGTTCTTTTTTTCTTCTTTTTTTTTTTTTTTTTTTTTTTCTTCTTTCAATTGTGACCGATGCCTAAAGGAAGATGTGGGTATGCTGAGATTGGTGGGTTTGGATCGGTGGAGATTGGTGGGTATCTCAATGGAGATTGGTGGGTTTTTGGGTTTGATCGGTGCTGTTTGTGGGGCTTCGTTGGTAGCTCCGACAGTGGTTATGGTGGCCAGGATATATTATTTATAAGCTGTTGTGCTGGTGTTGATGGTGGCCGGTGGTCATGGTGGCCGGTGATGGTGGTTTTAGTAAATTTGTGGTTGTTTCTTGAGCAGAAAGAATGAGAGAGAAATAATAAATAATGTGTTGTATTGTAAATTATGGTAATTTTGGGATATATTATTTTATTGTGTAGAAATATTATTTTAATGAGTAGAATAGGAAAATAAAAATTGGGATGTTGGAAGTGTTGAAAAATAATATGGTATAAATGATAAAGTGAGTTTTGAGATGGTAAAATAAAATTTGTTGTAAATTCCGGATGCGAATGCTCTTAGGATTCAAATATTAAGAACTTGGTACTCTACGTAGGGCAATGCATCAGATTTCTGCCTCTCTCTCTCTCTCTCTCTCTCTCCAAAGAAGTGTATTGATACATGCAAGATTCATTTCAAATGTGGAGTGCATGTGCATCAAGCAAAAGGTGCCGCGCTTATAAAATTATAGATATCAAATTTGAATTTGGGGAATCATTCAGCTAGTGTTGGAATAATTTGGAAAAGCAAAACCATACACGAGTAAGAAAAGCAACACATTGCATGCATTAATTAGAGAAAACGGTCGTTTTCATTTAGTGAATATAGAAACTTGCCGACAGTTGAATTTATGAGCAAAATCTATAGAATATTCATAAAAAAAAACATTTAGCTATTTGAGGTTTTCCATGGTATATATGTTCGCATATTTTTTACTCTATGGAAAAGAATGAGCATATATAATATGGGAATTTCCTTAAACTCTTCAAAAGATATACTATAATAGCAAAACTTGGAAGGTAATCTAATTAAATTCTTGTTTAGATGATCCATCCAGGCACCAAACAAGTAAGATATGTTATCATTTTGGCCTTCCTTTTGAATTAATCTTTTCCAGTAATAGCTATGCGTGGTCACAAAAACTTTGAACCTATCCACCACCCTTGGTGCTCAAGGAATATATGGTTTGTCAACTTGGACCAGAGTGATGTTGGGGTGGCTGGATATTCTAGTTTCCAAATAGTACATAGACAAAGGAGAGAGTAGATTAAACAGATTATATATAAACTAAATGCCTTAATTTGGCAAGAGAAAAAGACCTCCATGATAGAAGGTGATAGATCTATATAACATTTGCTAGTTATTATGGACACACCAAGTGGCTTACAGCAAAGAACCAAAATAAAGTAATTTATAAATGGAGGGTATAGATCTAGATCGATCAACTTAGTGGGGTGTATTATTCTTCGGCACACTTGCCTAGGGGAATGTTTGTGGGTCCCTTACCAGGACCAAAGAAGGGAGGGTTTGTCAGAACTTTGACAATCTTTCGATTAGAAAAAAAGAAAGAAAGAATGAAAGGGGTGGGCATGGAAGCAATGATCATTTGTTGTAATGGTGGCAATGTGAGGAAGTCTTCAAAACTATTTGGATATAGAAGTCAGCAGGTGAACTTTTTGGTTGAGGCAGGTTTAGTGGTTCTAACATTGTGTTGAGTTACTTTTCTGAAGACTGATTTATAACAATGTCATGTGGAGGGATCAAATTTCTCACCTGACTATCTAGCTCTTTTTCTCTCTCTAGCTCCAACTTTCTTCTTAGAGATTTGCTTTGATGGGTAGAAGAATCTATGTGCGTGCTATATAAAAGCTTAAAAAAAAACCTGTTTACAAACAGCAAGAAAACAAAATAGGGAGAGAGAGAGAGGGATGGAAGTAACTCAAATCCACCATTACAACCCATACAAGTCCCTAAAACAATTGACAACAACAACTACTTGTTTTCCATATTGAAAAAATACTATAAATAAAAGCATTTTTTTTTTTTCATGCATGAAACTCCTTACAAACTTGCACATTTACATAATTATTTGGATGAAGAATAACTTGCACATTATACAATCTTTTTTGTACCAAGCCAATGTGACACAGAATATGGTGGGTTTCCCTTCTTCTATCTTGATTTGTGATAGAAGAAATTACATCAAATGAAGGGCATGTTGCATGCCTTCTCTACTTCTTAACCCTAAAAAATATGGGCATATGTTGATCTTCTACCCTTACTGAATATCCCATCTCACCCTTCTCTGAAGCCAATCTAAAATAAGCTTCAAAATCCCACCATGCTCATCAAAGAGTAAATAAGATTAATTATTAATAGTAAATAGAGAAATTAACAAAAGGAGAAAAAAAAACCCATGTATCCTATCTGTTAGCTATGAAAAATCCAGACAAGTAACCCACCGATTAATAGAAGGTTAATTAAGACCCATAATTAAAAGAAGAAGAAAAAAAAAATGAAAAACCAAAAATAACCCAGGCTATCTTTTATCTTTCTTTACCATGATCCACCACCTAGCATCCCAGTCCAATACCCAGCTGAATCTCCTTGCTCTTTGTTTTGTTCAATACCATTTGTGGTGCTTGAGACTTGTTTCAAATCTTCAAATGGAAACAAAAGTCTGCCACTGTTCTCTTGAACACCTTGGAAACTCCCATACCCACTTCCAACTCCAAGCCCATCCAGAGAGAAATTCAGAGTTGGCTTGAAATCATGTACTAGAGGAAACCCAGATGTATAAACTGAGTTTGGATCCTGAACTGGCATGGGCATGAAGGAATTGAAACCCCTTGAAGTAATTCCAGTAAGAAGCTCCAAAGCAGAAAGTTGATGAGATGCAGTAGTGGTATTGGTAGTAGTAGGAGAAGTACCAGAAATTTGGTTCTTGTTGCTGTTATCATTATTAATGTTAGGTACTTGAACCAATTCTGTGATAGTTCTGAAATCTTGTGTGGTTGGGAAACCCAAGTTTAGATCATGACCTTCATGGATCTTAGGGTTTTGAGTGGAAGATTGTGACAGGCTTTGGGGTGTGACCAAATCAGGAAGCTTATTTTTTGATGAAGTATTAGAGGAGGAAGAATTAGAAGAAGAAGAGGCTGACCTCTTGTTCTTTCTTGAACCCCCACCAACAGGAATGTTTCTCAGAGAACCACCTTCAGTCCAATACCTTCTACAAGTCTTGCAAAAGTATCTAGGCTGTGTGAGGCTGTAGTTGTTGTAGTAGCAGAACTTGGTGTTAGTTGAATTGCACCTTGGACAGTTTAGGGCTTGTTCTTTCTGAGGCCTTGCTTTCCTTTCTAAACTTGCAGGCTTTGGACATGTGTTGGAGACTATCTCTTCTATTGGTTTCACCACAATCTCCTATAGAAAGACAGTAAGAAACAAAAGGAAAAAATGAAAAAAAATGAAAACAGGCATAAAGAAAAAAACCAGAACTTCAAGATCAAGGAAAGATCAGAAACTAAACAAACAAACAAAACAAGCAAAGCAAAACAAGTCAGCTGCTTTTACACTTAAAAAAGAAAAAAGGGTTTCTTTTCCTTTATCATATACACAAAAGAGAAAGATAAAGTGAAATACATGTTGAAGAACTGATAAGAACTAAATCCAAATAGGTGGGGACTTAGACACACTAGCCATGAACACCATCATCTTTTTTTACCGAAAAAAGTACCCAATATACATCTAGAAAAGCTAGCTAGCAAGACAAAGAAAGAAAATTACAGCCTTGTGTACAGAATTGAAAACCAAAAGACCAAGTGATATAGATCTATCTACCTGTGGCCATTGAGCAGTGTCCATGGATGTTGCAACTGAAAGAAGATAAGGGAAATAAGGAAATGATGTGTTCAAAGAGAGTAAAAATGAGCTCCTTTCCTTGAAACTGGTTATAAGAGCAGGAAAAGGAATGTTTAAGACGGTTTGGGTGGACGTCTTATGTATGTATCACCCTTGTCTCTTACTTGCTTTATGTGCTGTTTGTACTGTACATGAGAATGTGAGAGAGAGAGAGGATAAAATACTATTATATTCTAATTATTTGACTGTGTTTTCACTCACAATTTTGAGTAGTAATACCTATTTGTAAATTAAATAATAATTAGTTTAAGGCACGCATGTATTCACTCTTTTTCGCTTACGGCCTGTTAATATGTTTCGTGACTTTTAATTAACTCAACTAATAAAATTATTTATTCTTAAATAAAAATAATTTTTTTAAAAGTTTTTAAATTACTAAAATACATATTTAACCTTTAAAGTATGAGATTGTTCTTATTTTGATTATTTATGTTTAAAAATTTTCATTTTGGTAATTTATGTTTGATTCATTTTTATTTTAACTCTTTATTTTTCAAAATTTTCATTTTAAGCCATCACATTTAATACAATTTTTTACTTGATTATTTACATGTCAATTTCATGAAGGGCTGAAATGTGGAGCTTCAAAATGAATTTTAAAGCGCAAAGAGGCAAAGAAAAATTAACTAAAATAAAAATTTTGAAACATAAAAAATCAAAATGAAAATAATCTAAACTTTAAGAACTAGAAGTGTTCTTTAGTCTTTTAAAATATTATTATATATCTATTAAAAAAAATGTTTTGTTACTCTACAGAATGTTATGTATGTTTTTTCTTAAGTTAATAGGTAAAACTTTGTAGGTGGTTTGTGTAGACATCTTCTGGTGGTGGCTTTTTACTTTCTGACCAGAAAAGTAGGAGACGTCAGATTTTGTCCCTATTTTTCGGTCAGCCACATTTCTTTCATCTTTGTGAGGTTTTTGCTCAATTTGGTTGAGTCATTTAACCGTGGAGTGGACTAATTAATTGAACTTGTTTATTCATTCAGCCAAAAAGAAAAAGTTAATTTGGTTCGGAATTGGTTTCTGCAATTGAAATTGTTGCTAATAAAACCAAAAAGAAGAAAGGAACTTACAAAGAATTGCATGTCGTGTATTTTAATATTAGCTACATTGATATTTGCATTTTATAAAAAATAAAAAAATAAAAAAACATTTACTGTTCTTTTGTGGGTTACAATTAGTACACTATATAAAGGAGTCAAACATTGAATATTTTGCCAAGAATTATTGTAATTTGATTTGCATGTGTTTTCTTAATTAACGACTACAATAATTTTGAACAAAGTATGAAAACACAACTGTCTCCAACTGAGGAAATTCATGAGTAAATTTCAAATATACTAGTATGTAAATTTGAAATTATCAAATCTAAAATATTATTTTAAATTCATAATGTAAATGATTTTGATGGAATAAATTCCTTAAAACTCATATATATATAGTAATATATATATATATAGTGATATATATATATATATATCTAACAATTTATATATATTAACAATTTTTTCTTCACTTCTCTTAATTTCAAATCTTCGACATGTCGCCTATAATCCATTTTCAGGTTGTTATACTTATTTGGTTGGTTTATATGTAACTTTTAAAAATTAATATTACTTTTCATTTAGATTAAATTGTATGTTTAATTTGTTCAACTTATTTTTAAGTTCAATATATTATACCAATGAAAACAAACTCCTACGACCAAGAACTTAAAAGGATTTGACATCTAAGAGAATTAGGTAGGCAAACCTAAGCTGACTATGTTACCGACCATTTAAAAGCTGATGAAAAGATTGGATTAGCTGCTAAAACAAACTGACATAGCTTTTGTTGAGACAGAAACCAGACTCCAATAATTCTACTATCAGTACAAGCCCTTTTTGCATGGAGCATGTAAAAGTGTTAAGTGTGACTCAGGATCCACAAATGCATGTGTTCCTTATTCATAATATCAGCTAGTAGTCTTGTAGACTGTGACAGAAGTAAGGGTATGGCAAATGGGGGAAATAATTATGCACTATTTGGCCAAAGTGACTTTGTTATAATGTGACAGATTATAAAGGCATTCCTTTAATCTCATGCATAAATATATATGAGATGCATAAAGAATTGAGAATACTCTTCGATTGGAATGGATTTTTTTCTATAATTTATATTAAATATTATAAATCTAAAGTTGTATTAACTGTCACATTTAAAATTTTCAATGAAATAACACTCTATATGACATGGACATTAAAACATAAACCAGTATAACTATAGAGAGTGACTAATGGAAACTTTCATGGCTTCATTGCATGCCTGAACTGAACAAAATAAAATAAAGGACATATTGGGTATTTGGGTTTGGGCTGCTTTCCCATAGCTTTGAACCATGCAACAGACCAATGTTCCTTCTATTCCATTGATAGCATCCCAATTGGGCTACTCAATTGTTGTTATTCTTTTTTAATTCAAATAATGAATGCAAAGCCATATTTACCCAAAAGTAGAGTCTAATTAACAAAAAAAAAAAAAAAAAAAAAAAAAAAAATCAAAACCAAAATCGTACACGTAAAATTTTACATCCCCCAGGAACCCCACAAAGGTGAATTGACAAAACGTATTTCTTTCAACATGGAAAGTGACCCTTTAACTTTGGCTTGGAAAGTGTGGTGCAGCCAATTAATTAACTATCACAATGATGTGGCCAAACATTCTATAATAAGAGGTGGGTCTTGCAACTTTGAATAATCATACGGGAAGGTTAATGTTATTATCACTAACATGAAGGTTTATCCAGTTAATTAATTGTAAAATATACCTTTTGTTATCAATAATTCACGGGTGTTTATCCTAATTAATGAGGACAATAAATTAAAGGAGTGAGTGTCGTAATTTCCCAGTCACATCTAGGGGAAACACCAAAATAGAAAAAAGAAAAGGATCATAGTAGAAGACCCTCACTACCACAGGGCTACAAATATGAAATGCCAATTGTATGAAGGGTACAACTAGACTTGATCGACAAATTAAAGCCCTTTGTAGGTAGAGTGATATTATAATTAACTTATTATAATTATTGCATATATCTAGGGCAAATAGGTGATTAATTTTGACCTACTATTGAAAATTGATGAGTATGTAAATTAAAGTGATTTACATTAATAATGTGGTTACAATTATTAACATGTTATCATGCTTAGAGTGTGCGTGGATCACAGTTTTAAGGGTACCAAGAGCTCCAAGACATGCATGTACATGATTGTTAGAATTTTGAAGAATCAATTCTATAAAGGATTTTACTAACGTGTGTACACAATAGTATACCATTTTTTAAAAAAAATTTATAGGAAATTGAAAAACTTTTGACAGTTTTTTTAATTCTCGATAAAATTTTTCCAAAAATAGATTTGTTAATGTATGGTCTAAGAGTATACACTAACCGGACTCTTTTATAAAAACAGAAACCTTTCTACTCAAAGTATATACCAATTCAATGGCACGTGAAGTTCATCCTCTAATACCTGAAACCAGTGATGAATGCCGACTCTTTAAGTTTTGATAACTCCCTTAGGACATTAGTCGGCATTGCTAAGGTCCAACAAAGCATATACTCTTTTATGGTAAAGAAGCATATTTCGATTGAAGGCTTTGGGGGAAAAAAAAAACTTTTATTACCTTATTATTCAAAATGATTTCGAAGGAATGCCTTTTTTCTTCCAAAAAATGTGACTTGCATAACAATAACAATTGTACATGCATTGTAATTTTTGTCACTTCTCCCTTGGATACAATATAAGCTAGCTCGATCCATGGATGTGATGTGTACTGGTATGGCTACTGAGTACTGGCCCGCGCGTGGGCCGTGGCCTGAGCACTACGCACTTGGCACCATGCGGTCACATCTTTAAGGAGATTATATAATGAACGGTCCTGATTTGCTCAATTTCTCTTTCTAATCATGGCCATGATTGATGAAATGGGCCACCCATCCATCAAACATATAGGACCCACCTGGCTATCTTTCTGGACAAACTGCTCTGAAATCATTAGCATACCTAATCATGCTCTCACCCTTGGGCCACCAAATGCTCCTCAAATTTTGCTTGGCTCTGTAGTTCTGATAGAGTAATTGTAGAGACTGGACAAAACTAATTGTACACTTAATTTCAAAATATACGTAGTGATCAATACAGAAGAGGGATGGTTGCAGGATTTTAAGCTAAGCAGGCCTCGGAGTATAAAAATTAAAAAAAAAAATTTTAAAATAGACATCTATATAGTATTGAAAATTTATAAATACTTAAAATTATTGTTTATAAATACATTAAAATTCAATCATTTACTAACAAAGACAAAAACAAAAAGAAAATAATGTTTTTTTTTTTAATACTGGCTAGTTAGGATTTTTTTTTTGGGTTGAAATTAGAGCATTTACAATGATAGTGTTAAAAATTTTAGCTTTTAACACCTTGAAAAGCTACTATTAGCTAAAATAATATAAATAATTCATTAAAATAATAAAGGAAGAGATATAATCTTAATAAAATATCTTATTTTAGTTTTAACAAATTGTTATAGTCAACTGATATTTATATCAGTTTATTATAGTTGCAAAAAATTTAGTCACCATTATGAATATTTTTATTATTTTTGTTAAGTTTTTGAATTGAATAGTTACTATTTGAACGAGATTAACTAGACTTTTTGAAGAGAAGGAGAACCTAAAGTTTTGGAAGGGGTACCTAACTACATAAATTAAACATATAAAAATTGGACCAAGGGACCCGGCCCCCACCTGGGTCCGTCCTTGATACAAAATAGTAGGTTACATAAGATATTTTCCAAATAAAAGGTTACATAAGATAAAAAATATCAACTACTTATAATTGCACAAATTACAAAATTAGTGAAACAAAATATGCGATTGACTGTGTTCGATGGCAGAGTCAATTCTAATCTCCACAAGGACGTGGTGAGCATCAAAGGGCATGACTGAATCAATCAATCAATCATGTTCCAAACTTGACAAAAAAGAAAGTAAAAGCACCATAAGTGATAAGAATGGAATGTTGTTATCCAGTAGGTGTGTTTGGTTGATGGGTTCTTGTAATACGTATCATGAGCTAAGATTATCAATATACTAGTTTGGGTTGTCCTGGCTACCAGTGACGAAGCTAGGAATTTATCTTTAGAAGGGTCACATATAATTTTTTTTTTTTTTTTTTGTGTATGAAATGTAAAATAGTAATATACGATACTTCATAACTCAATTTTTTCCCTTTTATTTGTTGAGATAATTGTTAAAATGCCTATATGTTCATTTTAAAGATAATGAATGTTTAATTATTATAATTTGTTTACACATGTATTTATAAATTGTATTTTATTTAAATGAAAATTATATTTACTTTTAGACTTTCTTAAATATATATATTATTAGGTATGGGGGCCAAAATAATAAGGTTATTTGAAAATTATCAAATTATTTAAGATATTTTCAAAAAAATTAATTAATTTTTTCAAAAATTTTGGGGGGGCCCAGGCCCCCCTTGGTCATCAAGTGGCTCCGCCCCTACTAGCTACTTGAGGAGCCATTTGTTGATGGGTAGAACTAGTTTCTATTAGGTAGGATGGACAAAAAGAAAGAATTTATTGTTAAACGAGGGAGAAAGATGATGGTGAAGTTTCTTTTTTAAGTTTCTAAGAGTATTCACATTGGAAATAGCATATGCCATATGTAGGAAAAATTTAGTATAAATGTCCAAAATTCCCCACTATCTGGCCTTGTAAAAGCCAATTATTGCAAAAAAAAAAATTCAATTATGCTACAATGCGATTCTAAATGTAGAATCACATTGTAGCTCAATTGTAAAAAAAAAATACTAATATTTTATTCTAAATATCAGGTTTTCTCTCTCATTCACATGACACGGTCTCTCATCTCTCTCTCTCCATCGCTGAAGTTTCACCAAGCCTCTCTCTTCTCTCTCATTCACATAGTCTCTCATCTTTCTCTCTCTCGCCATCATTGAAACCTCTCACCAAGCCTCTCTCTTTCTCTCCGAATGTCTCTACCGATTCACCTCACCCATCTCCAAATCCCTTTGCCGATTTACTCATCTCATAAACCTAACACTCTATATAACTCTACCCATTTAACTCTTCACTCTATCACTCTCTCTTCAAACCGAGATTCTCAAGAATTTTTGGGTTTGGGTTAAGATTTTGTTTGCAAAATCTCAAAACGAAGCTTTGTTAGTGTTGGGGGTTTTGAAATAGCAAAACTTGATTCAAAGGCAAAACCACATCACAGTGGTTCATTTTTTCTGGTGGGTTGCAATCCGAGTCGTATTTTGTGTTCTGGGTTTTGGAGTTCTGGGTTCTATGTTATTTTTTATTTTTTTTCCTGTTGTGACCGATGCCTAAAGGAAGATGTAGGTATGGCTGAATTGGGTATGGGTTTGATATGGATGGTGGGTTTGGAGTTTTGGTTCTTCTAGGTTCTGCGTTTTTTTTTTTTTTTTTTTTTTTAATTTTAAATATGGGTTTTTATTCCAGTGGAATTTTGGTGGGCAGTGGGCAGTGGTGGCATGGTGGGCATGGTGGAGGCATAGTGGTGGTGACTGGTCAGTGGAGGTGCGGTGCTAGAGGTTGAGGGAGCTTGTGAGCTTGTGAGATCCACTGATACTAGCAGTGACAAGTTGTTGATGAGGAACTGAGAGTGAGTGAGAACCAAAGAGAAGCACAAAGAAAGAATTGGTATGGTTAGACGAAACAAATGAAGATGGAAGATAAAGGAATGGGAAAACACGAAGAAAGAAAAAACAAAAATGAAGATGGAAGATAAAGGAATGGAGGAGTCTGGAAGAAGGTGAAAAGTAAAGGTATGGAGGATTCTGGAAGGTACATATGCGTGTGGAGGAGAAAATTGGGAAAAAACAAAAAAGAAAAAAAAATTTATTGAGTAGATATATTATTTTAATGAGTAGAATAGGAAAATAAAAGTTGGGATGTTTTTAGGTGTGTTGTAAACTGGTATGGTATAATTGATAAAATAGTTTTTTAGGATGGTAAAACAGAATAGGATGGCATTTTCGGATGGGAATGCTCTAAGTACTTTACAATAATATAAAAGTCCTTGCAATGGTCCTAGTGGTGGTGGTTTAGATTTTTAGATCTTTGGTTTCAATCTCCTTTTAACTTCATTTAATTAGCAAAAACACATGCGCCCCACACGCACATATATAAAAACCTTTTATAATTTTTTTTAAGAGAGTTTCAATCTATAACATTTCCTCTTGATAATAGTTCTTTATCATTAGACCAAAACACCAATCAGGTTTTTTGTGCAAGCGGGAATTGAACCCCAGATCTCTTATTCAACCATTAAAAACTTTACTAGTTAAGCTAACTAGAACCTACAACCTTTTATAATTAAAACTAAAAATGATGAAGTTAATACGTGTACCGCATTGGTTTAGAAAATATTTTTTACAAAATTTTTATGAAAAATTATTTTGTTTGCAACTTTTTATATTTTCAATGAAAGCAACATCAAAAGTTTCTTAAAATGATACATTAAAATTTTTTTTACTGGAAAAATTAACGAGTATACTAAGAGCATTGGTTTAGAAAATATTTTTAGAAACTTTTTATAGGGAAAAAAAAAAGTAACTGATTTTTTGATAGTTTTTTATATTTTCTATAAAAATGATATCAAAACTTTCTTCAAATGGCCCATTAATAAATTTTCTTAGGACATCCATTAACTGAACCATATTTTACGACATGCATGTCTAGGTCATAAATTATTTTACAATATTTTCTACCGTTTTCACAATATTAATAAGTTGTTAATGGTAGATATAAAATTGTACCAGTATTGAGTTTATATAAGAGCCGATAATTACTTGCTAGCTCAACAATTATGAAGAATGTTGTATTTATATTATTATTTTTATATTAAAAAAATGTAACTATACCGTAATTAATATTTAATGTCTTATCTGAAGTCAAAAGTTTTGTAGTTTAACTAATTGATATTTTTAGTATTTCTAATGGAAATATTTACTGTTTAAATTTTCAACCTCCCATTATTGAATTATAAAGAATAAAAAACGTATGGTCCGAAATTTTTCTCGACAGCTTTTGGATAAGCACCACAGACCGACTACATTACATCCCCTATTGGCAAACCTCAAGCATGGAAAATTGGCATGAAATTCTATATCTTTACATGCATTTAAAATGCGTCAAGTGCAGTGTAATTGTGTGACACAATGAGGTACGTACTCAAGCTTCGTAATTCATTGAAGTAAGCAAATTAGATTTGGATTAGTGATATTCTTTAGTTGACTTTTCAAACAATGGAGTTTATTCTATTTTGATGTACTCCATTGTGTTTAAGAAAATTCAAGAAGCATATATAGACACTAAACACCAGGTACATGATTGTTATCATTTTCTCCAAAACCACCAGTTGTGTTACTCTTAAAAGAGTTTGATACGTATAATTAAACATTATGTCTCAATCAATATGATTATAAAATTATTATAACACTTTTAAGATGAAAACATGTCAGTATATAAATACACTCTCAAAAGTCACTCCCACAGTCCCACACTTCTCTTCTGTTCCTAAACAATAACATAACATGCAATTCCATGCACCTACACAATATTTTTCATAAAATTTTCACAATCATTGAAATGACTAAAGAGTACTATAACAATACTCAATAACATAAATGCTATATCCATCTACATCTAAACAGTATTACCACCCAATTCAAAATCAATCTACCTACAAAACTTTGACAATCATTGAAATAACAAGCATGTGGATGAGGATGAAAGTCAATAAAATACTGTAGCTATATATAAATGCTATCCAACTACATAGAAAGAACTGGGAAAAACATTGAACTGTACTGACACTATTCCAACCATTCCTTAGATTCTGTAGACAAACAGTCTCTGAAACAATTCGTATAGATACATATATTGTTCATCATGTACATTGTACGTAGAGAAGCATAGTACGAACTACGTAGTGGAACTGAAAAAAATTTTTAAAAAATGGCGGCGAATAGAAGCCGTCAGATGTGGGGGCATCTTTCATTGTGGGACCCAACCATGCAAAAAAAGAAGCACAAATGGGTTGGGAAGGAAACGTGTCCCACGATGTTGACGCTACAGAAGAGCACAAACAACACAACATAAACGTACATACATACCCATGTAATGTACATTGAATTCTTCAAGAAAGGCATGCGATTTTAGAATGAATATTGGGGTGGGCGGTGGAGGAGGTGGGAAGTGTGGGGTCAAGGTGTGTGTGTGTGGAGTGGACCCCCCACAATTGAACATGCGCATTGCCAACTCATTCTCTAACCCAAACAAGTAAGGAATCCCCCATTAAAGGTTTTGGGTTTTTTTTTTTTAATAAAAAAAATTAAGAGAAAAAGGGGCTCTCGCATGTAGTTACTGTTCTCTACTCACTTAAACTCCACTCTTGTATGGTGTTGGATTGCCTAAGAAATAATGAGACTTGTTACTATTTGAACCTATAACTTCAAAACTCGTAGATATGAAGAGTTACAAAGATTTCTTATGACTAAACTGCAGTCTTAAGACATCGATCAAAGTTTTGTTAACAAGTGTTATAAGGAAATAAGTTATGGAATAATAAATGTTAATATATATATTTTTCAACAATTTTTTTTTTTAATAATTCTTTTGCTTGCATGACAAATACAAGTTTATTTTAGTTGTGCGCGCGTGTATTTATATATTAGGGCACAATTTAGCTTTATTTTTTTGAAACATATAAAAATATTAGTTGATAGAGCACTAAATGAATATTAACTTGTATCCTTACAACATTTTTTTTTTTAACAAAATTGACATGTGAAAATGATGTTACTCTAAATATAACTTAACATCTTAACATATTGATATTAAAGATTCTCTCTATTGAAATGAATCTATTCCATGGTTTGGATTAAATCTAAGGTGTATTTATTATCTAGTACTATATCTTTTAAAATTTTAAATACCACATAAACTGTTAAATCCAAGAAATCTTGACCATGGACTATATCCATCTTGTTCCAACAAATTATGAAGAAATGACTCTTAGGTTCAAGAATTTCTATGTAACTTAAGTAACACAATCAAAGCATTTTCAATTCCCCTCTCCTTGTATGTGTGTTAAAATACTTAGTATTCTCCACAAAAAAAAAAAAAAAACATTTTCAATTCTTAAAGTAAATCCATTTAATGATTGAGATTAAATATTATAAATCTAAATGCATATCTATGTTTTATTATTTAAAATTTGATAGCATATATAATGTTAAGATATAAGAAATAAAATCTTGATAGGTCAAAAGTGTTCATTTTAGATAATACAGGGGGTATTTGTTACTATTGTTTAAACAACAGTTTTTAGTATTTAAACAACATTACACGTATTCCACATATTTTTTCATCTACATGTATTTTCACAAAACAACAATAACATTACTAAAAATCTCTTACCAAATAGGCCCATAATTTTTTTTTTGTCTCTACACAGTGCTAAATAGTCCAAATCAAAATCAAGATGATGTGATCACTGGGGAGGTTCTCTCCTCTCGTCCTCCTCTTGACGTGGACCACATGTGCTAGTGCATGACATGTCAGCACACAAAAAAATAAAAATACTACTTAGCAACTTGGATGACTTTGTCAATACACATATATTCCCCTCTTAAGAGGGAGATAATAATATAAGACTATATTGAATTCTAAAAGAAAACAAAAAATGGTATGAATAGTCAAAGTGGTAATTCCAAAATTAGTGTGAATTGATTAGACAATTACAGCCGTCCGATGAGTGCACCGGTTTTTTTGAAACGCGTGTGAGAGATATGTCCTTATAGGGTTCACCAAATCTCAGTTAGATTACATGTCCACCCAAGGAAGAAGGGGTTGGCCTTTGTCCTGTTTGAGTGTGAAATGAATAGGAATTAGGATCATTTCATTTGCACATATTAAAGATTGTCCTTTGTCTAATTAAGAGACCCACTTGGAATCTTTTATATGTAAATAAGTTTCTAGACACTTTTTTTCTCTCACAATTTATGGAAGGCCAAGTTATGATTGGTGGATAAAAATTATATATCTATATGAAAGGGATGTTATTGGGTTGGTTATGATACTACTCCGTATTTGTCAACACATTAGGAATGTGCTGCTTATAAATGCACTATACATTAGACAAGATAGTCAAGGTATAATTAGGATTCTTGTAATACATACCTAATGTGAAATTTTGTATACATCCACGCAACACCTTCAATATTCAAATATATACCTGAAATTAAACAATATAAATAGTAGACTTTATAATATAATGGCATCCATCAAAGTACAAGGAAATGCCAAAACATAAACAAAAGACAAACACACACACAAAAAGCATAAAATTTATCTAGTGTGTAAGAAAGACAAAGAGTAATACTCGTGTACCTTACCAATAAAATTCAAAGTAATGTGTATGAATGAGTTATGTGCATGTATGGATGGTATAAATTAATGTCATTTTTTTGTATAGGCTATTACGTTTTGAATGAATGCTGTAAGATGATACATGTTGTTAGGTCTAGGATTTTGATGTGTTGGCAAACCTTGTCAATTGTACTTATTTTACTACATCTTGAGTTTTATTTAAGTATTTTTGAAGACAGTTTTGAAGAATTGAAAATTGCTTAAGAAAACGAATTTTTATGCCTTGTTGATCAAGTCACCAATCAACTTTGATTGATTGATCGAAGCTAATTTGTTGGTCGAGTCTCGATCGATTGAAGTTGTGGGAATTCTGATTTTCAAGTCAAGCCTGTGATCAAATTTTTGAGTTGGATTTTTTTCCCTGCTCTTCCAAAGTAGTTAAAGGCTCCTAAAATTCTACCTATAGTTGAGAGAAATAATTAGAGAGTGTTGCATTTATACGCTTAGAGTTCCATGCCAATTTCTTTCTGTAAAGTTGTGATTTTCAACTATATTTTGTTGGCTTTAATTTCATGTCAAATTTGATTGTATTCTGTCAATCTTTTCCTTGTATGTTTGTGGGATTTAGAGAGCGTTTGGATTCGGCTGAAACAAATTGCGTTTGCGTTTTGTCTTTTTTTTTTTTTTTTTTTTTTTTTTCACGCGTTTTGGAGCGTTTTGGGTGTTGCGGCTACTGTTCATGCACTGTTCAATGAACAGTAGCCGCAAACTTTGACTTTTCAAATTTTTTTGGACCAATCACAGCCATCGTGTACTGTTCACGGACCTACAAATTTCACTTTTCAGCAACTTTTTCATTAAAAATGGGTCCCACGATACTATTCACACGTTTAAAAATTATTTCGCTACAGTGTTTTTCAGTTTTCAGTTTCAGTTTTCAGTTTTCAGCTGTATCCAAACGGACCCTTAATGTAAGGGTTAAGTGTGAGACTTTTGGTGAAGAATTGTGAAGATAGTGAAATTCGCGACTTCCTTGCGACTAACTTGCAAGTGGACAACCTGCAAAAGGTCACGTGAGAAGCAAATGTCAGAAACTGAACAATCTCTTGTCATGTTGTATTTCGTGAGTCACTTCGCGACTTGGCACCCACGATTGACCTGCGAAACTCTTTGCCTGGATGATTTTAAAGAGTGCTTTTCTCATTTCTTTACCCACACTATATAAGCCCACATTACCCACAAAATTGTAACGAGACTTTCAGAGCGAAAACCCTAATAATACACTTGAGAGTTGGAGATTGTAAACCCACAATCATTTATACAATTTCTTTTAGTTTTCCTCTACTCCTACCTCTCCAATTACAAATCCTTGAAAGGTTCTTAATCCAAACACTTACCTTACTCAATCTGAGTGTTGAGAGAGAAATTTTGGTGCGTGTGAGAAGTATTGGAAGAAGTCATTGATTGGTGGATGCAATTTGAAGCTAATTGCGGGATCCAGATAACTAATGAAGACAAGACTTGGTGAAGTCCGTTGGGAGCTGGAACTCGGAGGGTTCAAGTACAATGGGTAGATTAAGCTTGAAAGGTCTTTTTGATATCCTTATACTCCAACTTTATTCGTTAGTGAATCATTTCGGCTTGGAAGGCCGCAGAGAGGTTTTTTGGTTGAGTACTTCGGTTTCCTCTTCAATAACACGTCTTAGTGTTATCTTATATTTACATCTCTCTTCTCTTACTCTTTATGCTTTACATTTATTGCCTATTGTTTATGCTTATGCACTAAAGAGTAGTTCTGGTTTATTGCGTTCAATTTACTCTTATTCCACACTTAGTTAAGTAGATTAAAAGCAATTTAGTCATAAGTTTAAAATTGAGGGTCAAAACAAGCTATAGTGTCCGTTTGGATACAACTTATTTTTGCTGAAACTAAAAACACTGTAGTAAAATAATTTTTTAATGTGTGAATAGTGTCATGAGACCCGTGAACAGTACATGAACAGTGTATTTTGTCTCCTGCACAGTGAACCCATGTGATGTTACTGTTCACGCAATAAAAAAAAAAATGCAAAATTTAAAACGCAAACGTGTATCCAAACCCTCACATAGTGTTTTATACTATTGAGCTTTCACTCTCTATTTCACCAAAGAAATTTGAACGATTGGTGACCAAGTTTGAAGTTTCTGCAACATCAACATAGTCGGTGCTGTATAACCTTCAAATTGGTACTTCAAGTTGCAAACTAGATTGTTGAAGAGATTCCATAGTAGTTAAAGAGTCTAGCCGAATTGGAGTTGCGTCGGGTCATGACTGTAAGTTCTACTTGAGATTTATGCCTTATTGATCAAATATGAATTCAAAAGGCATAATTGATTAGTTACTTAATTTGGATTAATTTGGTTAAAATGTACTCATCCGAGTTTAAGTTTTTCGACACATATTATTCTAAATTGAATCTATATATATATATATATATATATTAACTTAAAAGACCTCCATTAGAGAATAGCTAATATGTACATATTAGTTTGTAATATGGTTTGTGTAGGGCATCAAAAGATAATGATCCTTGACCAAAGGATTAAGATAAATTAGTACAAGTGGTTGAGCAGGAGAGACTGTGGACTTGTGTGCAACACATGGCTAAAATTTAGCATTTGAAAATTGAAAAGCCATAGCCGAACATTGCTTTCCTCTAGCCCAAACCAAACAAACAGAATTATTAGCTAAAGCACGACACTGCGATGGAGAGTGGAGAGGGGGCCATGATTGCAATAGGGCAGGCCGGCGCCACACACAATTAAAAGGGACCACTTCTTCACCCAAAGGAGCGTAGTTCACAGGAGAAAGTAATAGAATTCTTTTTAAGAATGGTTTCCTTTGGTAAGATTAATTTCAAAGCCATGCACATGTTTGACACTTTGGAACATTATTTGGTTTTCAATTAGTTGTATTCATTGGAAAAGTAGAAAGTAGAAACATTTTGGATAAGTTAATTTGTAGTTAACTTGTTAGGACTTCGGAGCGTTTAAACAACAGACTTGGCATTTGTCTTTCACTTGGTCAAAAAGTTTTAAAAGCGAAATTTTAGAGATAAAATGCGGCATGACACCTCCGAATTTTGGAGTAGTTGCTTGCACTTAACCATTATGTGCCCCTCGCCATTTATTAATAAGTATTCATTTTTATGAGTAATTTGCAATTTTTCCCTCAAAACTATATATACTCTCAAATTTAATCCCTCTACTTAACTATGAAATACAGCATGATTGATTGGTAATAGACAAAATATACACATGCTATTAACAATTTTCATTAACTTCAAAATTTTAATTAAAAATTATGAAATCGAACAATGTTAACGTGGCGAAAGACATGGAGCATTTTACCTATTATTGCTCAATTTTATAATTTAATGGGGGATTGAACTTGACACTGTAATTTAGGGCTGCAAAATGCAAATTAACTCATTTTTAAAAGCATATATAATCCAAATCTACCTCATATTATGTTTCAATTTCGTGGGATTAATTATATAACTCCTATACCCAAAAGAGAACTTCCAATTGTGTCAAGGAATAAAACTCCTTTATTTGTCTATCTTTTCTGGTCTTATCACTTATGACTATTGCCTGCACCAACATTTATGATTCATATTCTAGTTGCTGTTTCTCATTTGCTAAAATGCGTGTCTCTTCTAAACTTTGTAGTAAGATATTCTGAGAATCAAATGCAGCATTTATGATTCTGCAATTATCTTGATACAGTAGTACATGTGACATATCAGAGTAACAATAAGATACTAAATAATTCAGGAATAGTTTCTTCATGACGAGAGGTTTTGAGCAGTGGGAATCACATATTTGAAAGATTTATTACTTGGTTTTGCAATATGAATTTGAGTGGCCTATAAATTATACTTGAATACTCACTTATTTAGCTCAGTAATGGTGATGTAGACGTTGCAACTATATGATAGAAATTAGAGCTAACCCGAGCTTATATTGCACCTACTTGGTTTGTACCTAAGAGGCCTCTCTAACGCACTAGAATCAAAAGCACTCAAAGAATTGAAGCGCCAAAGTTCCCTAGATTGGAGTCAGGACAAACACTTTTCGACTACAAGGCCAGTGTTATAACCCTTTTAATTTGCATTATGTATTTGTTTATCGATTTAGAAGGAACCACGATTTGGTATTTCATTTGTTTTTTATTTGGTTAGATTTTATCGAAATAGTTGAAGTTGATCTTCATCATTTAGAAAGTTTCATGGATCACACAGACTAGGAGAGCAAATTTCACATTATCATTTTAAATAACAATACACCTTTAAATTTGTAGTATTTAACACGAATCATAAAATTAATGTATTCTTTTAAAAAGTGATCATTTTTCATTAAGAACTTTGCCTAAACGTTGAGAAGGTATATGGTGCACCCACTGTATGTAACATCTCTCACAATATGTGGGCCCTACATACAGCGGATTCTAAACGTGACCATAGCAACTCGTACCCATTACACTTTGTACTCATTGATACCTATGTATGTAATTATGGGGTCAGACTGAGAAGGTCCATACCTAAATTTTCATGAGGACTTAGTTGGGCCTCATGTCAGGCCTGGTAAAGACTGTGCCGATGGCCTACAACGCATGCTTTGCTTGGTTAGAGAAAGGCTGTGAGCCTGTGAGTGTGACCTGCTTTAAAAAATGTATTACAAGCCTGCTTGGCTCAGGCTTTTGCGTCTCAGTGTTAATGGCCTTTTTTTTTCTTTTTCTTTTTTTGGTGGATGGATTAATAGTATTGTATTTCAAACCTATGGTGTCTTGCTAGTTGCGTCGCATTCTCAAGTTAAGACATTAAATAGTTTATGGTATAAGAAATTAAATCTTCATCTCTTATTTGTTGATAAAAATTTTTACCAGTTGAGCATAATGACCTAAATTTGTTGGGTAATTTGCTAGGGTCTTTTTTTTTGTTTGATAGGAGGGTCTATTTTATATATATTATTGCTTTTTAATGGACCACTATACAGATCAAGTGCCAGAAAGCCGCTGTGCTTAGAAACTGGACCAAAATTATAGGTTCCACCACCATTTCGAGCATGCATAATGGCCTAGCAAGCAATTATAGAACCGACTCACGTGGTGTTCTATTATTCATGCCGCGGATTATCCGTAGTACGAAGATTTTTTTTGGGCTAGCTGTTTGTCACTCATGGCTACATATAAGTAACTTTTGGCTTATATTGTGTATCATTGTAAAAAGCTGTAACTATTATTTCTTTGCACTTTAATTGATGGGCTAAATAATTTGATGAACTGGACTTCAATTTACAGAATAATTAAAAGATTTAATTGTGTGATGAAATAATTAAACTTTACAGGCTGGTAATGAACTTGCAAGGCCTAGGCCACAAGCACAACATGTCAACAACATTTTGATTTTCAGCCCTCCTCAATTTGATATGGGTTTATTTTTTTCCTTTTCTTTTTATAAAGGAAAATGTTAAAAATTCTAAATATTTTTATTAAAAAATTATAAATTGATGTAATAATTTGATTAGTGTCACAATAATAACATAATAAATAAATTTTTGAATGAATTTTTTTTTTTGTTACAAATTGTCACATCAATTTGTATAAGGTTTAAAAATTTATAGTGATGGCAGTATCACATTTTTTGTTATATTGTTGAGTCTAGCGTGCATTTGAGAAATTGTTGAAAAAAAAAAATGTTTTTTACTGTTTGTCTCAGTTCTTTTATATTTAAATAATCTAGTTTTTTACTTTTTGTAACACATTTAATATAAAAGCTACTAAAAGCTATATATTTTGATAAATATTATGTAAATAAACTACGGAGCGGAGATAATTAATTCTCAAACCGACACTTACTAAATGCTTGTATGTATGATCCATAGCCCCCTACTGATTAAGCACTCTTGAGAGAGAGAGAGAGAGAGAGAGGAGCAACCAGCACACCTTATTGGTTGCCTTTGAAGTTGTCAACACCCAACACAGCACACAACCTAAATTCCACTGAGAACTATTCAAAAATCCAGCCGTGCTATTTTGATTTTTGAATGAGCCTATTCCACCTCCAGGCTCCAACCCCACCATATTATTCTCATCCACCCAATTAGCTAATGCTCAAAATCAATCTCTTTCAAATCTCAATAACCACAAAAAATAAAATAAAATAAAATAAAAAGAATAGAAAAGTCATTCCATTAAGATAATAATTGAATTGCATGACTCTGTCACAAACTTTATTACAATTTCCTTCTTTGGCTACCTTGCATTTTAAATGATTTCTGGTCTTTGAATTCCTATAGCTTCATATATATACACCCAAGTCAGTAGTCAACTTTGAAAAATATTAGTACTCATAAAGATATGAACAAAAATATTAATGTTCCTCTCCATTCTCTATCTTCTATACTATTCTTTGGCGAAGGTCTCGAAAAAGTTGGTACCATGATCACGGATTTTGAGCTTATCATTGATCAATTATAAGTATTCAATATAAACCTTTTCTAGCAGCACATGATGCATGCCTTGCTGATAAGGAAAAATAAGTTGTACCCGTAGCCCAATATGAATATATTAGTATTTAGTTTTATTGCGTGAACCCCAATGTTGTTATATAATATTCAAAAAAAAATTGTTATCCTAATTGTAGGTAGGATATGATATGTTAAGATTAATGTATAGTAAAAATAATATCAAATGGTGAGGCAAAATGAAAATAATGTTGCACACTCACAACTTGACTCATCCAAAAATGGTTTAAAATGTTGTATACCCTAGCAATGTTTTGGAGAAAGAAAGCGAGGTTGGTAGCCAACAAGAAATGACTTAACGTGATGATGTTTTTTGTGTACGTTATGAATCACAAATCAAATAGGATTGTTATGATTAACCAAAACAAACAAGGACTGTTCTGAGTTGGAGTAGCAGTAGTAATTAAGAATCATTATTGCTGAAATTCTTGACTCTTATTTTCCTCTAAAAAGAAGATGAATTGATCTTTCAACTCAAAAGACAGTGATTGAGCAAATAAGTTTAGCGAATTGCTCTTTCACGTGTTAGTTTCCTGATAAATAATTTTCAGTGCAATGTTAAGCAATACCAAGCAGATTCTGACCAAGAAGACAAGGACATCAGGTTTTCACTTATCTATTACTTTTAAAGGGGACCATTTAACCACCAAGTTAGAACCTTCAACTGAACCCTGTGGCTATGCAGTTGTTCATCATGAGGCCAGAATGCCGTATTGATCCCAAGGCTGCCAGCACCTAACACCTTATGTACCTAAACAAAAGCTACGAGACAAATGGATGGGTTAGTGTCGGTATGAAAAAGCCTTTTCTAACTTGAAAATTGTGATATTCTAAAAGAAATATGTTAACGGTTGCTAGATTGTATTCGTTAAAGAATAATAGAGTAAATTTTATTGCCTTAGAAAGTAACACAAGCTTAATAAATAAATACTCTTTCAACTGAATGCTGTGTGAATCCACACAAAAAATAAAACATGATTAATTGTAATAAAAAAAATAAAAAAGCTCAATATTAATCTATGCATTTTGACATTTGTTAACCGGAACCAATTTTAAAAATTGTACACTTCCTTTTGAAATTAAAATAAGATCATCCAAATAAGCCTCTCACAGTGTTGTGATCCTGTGAACCACTTATGCATATACTTCCACATAATAGAGATTGAAAGGATCTCAACTCAAACAGTCACAATGAATAGAAAGAAGGAAAGAAGAAAGGGAATTCATGTGGGCAAAAACGACAAATTTGAATGATTGTTTGTACTTTGTATTGTGATAGGTAATCAGAAGCTTATATTTCTTTGATGAACGAAAACGTTGAAATGACAAATGAAAAAGATGTTATGTCATAGATTTCACATCATCAAAATAACCTAAATTTTATTAATTTTGTTTGTCAGTATTTTTCATTCATTAGATGCAGATAAAAATCTTTTTGAAATATATTATTTAATTATTAAGGTCTAAGAATGATTTTGAAAAAGAAAGGTCATATGAAATATAACCTTCAACACATAATGATATAACCCTATATCTTAAAAAACTGGAACCTTGCTTTCATTTCACTTATGCAACAGCATCCAATATATTTAAGCGAGGAGGAAACCAAGTAACCAAGGGGGGTTGGCCGAGTGGTTGGACACTTGGTCTTAAAATGGTTGTCTTGGGTTTGACTAGAAATTTCTCAATTCAAGTCCAGACACCAGCACTTTGAAAAAACTCTCTAAGTCAGTGATTTATCCGCTATGGGCCCACCCGTCACGAACAGTAATTAGTTTCTGTAAGGACGCGATTCGTGGCGGACCGTAACAGTGTCGGATTCGCACGTAAAAAGGCCCTTAACAATATCATTTGTAGAGCGTGGGTTTGAAAGGCTAGGCCCTGGTTGACAGACGGTGGGTTTTTCGCGGTGTTCGTACAAGTTTAAGTTTTCCTTCACCCCTGGAGTCTTTCTCCTGAAGGTGGGCTGGGAGGCTCTGGTTTTTGGCCATTTTTCCCAACCCCCTCTTTAGGTTACTTCTTTTTCCTTTTATATTCACCTGCGTTCATTGTCCTTCGTCCACGTATAGGGTCAACCTTTCTAAGATTGATACTTGTCCCATCAGCCCATATTCAAAGTCGTTGGGAGTGGTTGTAAAAGCCAAAGAATGCGGCTCTGTCAGGTTCAGAGCATTGAATGACAGTAAGGGCAGCTTTTCCTGGATATTTTAGATATTTCTTCCTAGTTTCAGTCCTATACCGTTTTTACCCTTCTTTCAGGGGGGACTTTTTGGGTCTGCCGAGGACTGAGCTGTCCTCGGCGATATCCATAGGCTATTTTGTCGAGCTTGGGCCGTAGCCCTCCTCGGCTTGGGCCTTCGGATTCTCCCCGGGTAGATGAACCTGGCCCATAAATCATTTGGGCCCCACAATAGCCCCTCAAAACCCGGCTGTCCAACCTCTTGGTTGGAAAGGGGGGTTTTGGTGATGCCGAACCTCTTCCTACGGCCCAATCAATTTGGCCCATTAATAATACTGGCGGCTCTTCATCTGTCCAAGAAATGCGCCGATCTATGAGACAGTTTTTGATTTCGCGCTTGATGCGCTCTTATCGTTTGGGTTTCCCAAAACGTGCTTTTAATGACCACTATTTACGAGACTACTTTAATTCGGCGGTTTGTTTTGATGGGGTGGAGAAACGGAACCGGCATGTTGGTGTTGGCAGATTCCTTTGGAGATCTGAACCTATTAAATGTCTCCCGCTCCACCCTCTGTATAAGAAGGAAGGGAGGAGGTTATTGTTTTCGTAAAGAATTCCTTCTCATCTTTCTGAGATTTGAAATACTTGGCCTCCCCTAGAGTTCATTTTACCCACTGGTTCACAAACTAAATCGTGGTATACTTTATCATAACAACGAGTGATGCAGGAGCCAAACCCCTCCCGTAAATGCCATGTTCCAATAGAGCTCATTATGGCTCAATCGGGACAGGGATGGCGAAGACTCAAAATCAACCTCACCCTTCTTTCAGTCAAAATCCGAAGCAGGGGCTTGTCACGTCCAACTTTTGGCGTGACTGAGTCGAGAACACCTACCATCAGTACCAACCGCTCTCCTATGAGCATACCTAGTATGGCTCCAGTGTGTTGGGAGTCAGGATCGAGGCAGGGACTAAGTGCCCCTACTTCTTCCTCTCTTCCTTCACTGGTGCTATCCTCCGTCTCCCTTTCTTAGTCTTCCCAGCACCAGTTCCATCATGGTGCTTTCACTTCTCCCTCTTTTGCTCCTTTTTCTTTCTTTTCATCTCTTCTCTCTTCTTCTCCTCCTTCTTTACTCATGTCCTCCATCTTCTTCATTCATCTCCTCCATCTTCTTCATTGATTTCTTCCTTACTATTTCCTTCTCCTTCATTCATTTTTTTTCAAAGAAGGTTCTTATCGTGATATGAGCAGTATTGAGGCAGAGATTGGAGAGACTTTGAAGACGAGTTTAAAAGACGCCTGACAGTTTACTTATCTGTACTACGGATGTAATTGTTGCTTAGGCAGTTCTCATTTTGTATAGGCTCGCTTGAGCCCCTCTTTGTACGTTGTAATAATTTTTCGTATTAATAAAAATTGTTGTTACTTTATTTCGCATGTTTTGTCTCTATGGCTTTTCTTTTCTTTTCTTTTTTTAAATTTACAAACGCTGCTTGGCACAATAATATAGCATCTAAATCAATGACGACTAAGACCAAAATACTTGATAATAAAAAGATGTCGCCATAACTTTAATAGAAACGCTCGGCACAATAAGGCCGACCAGTGAGAAGTAATACTTACCCCATGCTAGCCGAGGAGTAAAACGAAGGTTTGATGCCGTGTGAGGAATAACCATTTGAAGATATCTCACTCACCAAATGAACAGCCTTCTTATGCGACTTAATGCTGGGGCGTTTCACCACCTTCCTCACAACTTTACTGGTCTTAACCTCTTTATGGTGTTTAAGCCGTGGGTGAAGTGACCTGACATTTTTATCAAGTAACCCATCTTACAAAATTCAAACCTTTCCTTGTCCAAGTATTTGGTTTCCCCATTGGCCTGGGTCCGAGGACCATACAAGGCCTTGGTTCTGTCCAAAACTTGTGATTTTTTCGTTTTTGTACTTGGTTTCCCCATAGGCTTGAGTCCGAGGACCATGCAAGGCCTTGGTTCTGTCCAAAACTTGTGATTTTTTCTTTTTTGTACTTGGTTTCCCCATAGGCTTGAGTCCGAGGACCATTGGTTCTGTCCAAAACTTGTGATTTTTTTCTTTTTTGTACTTGGTTTCCCCATAGGCTTGAGTCCGAGGACTGGGCCCATATGCTGAACGGGCCTGGGCCGCGAATTTACTGGGCCCATGAATTAAGGGGTATTTCCATAGTCTTTGATCACGCGGTACTTTTTGGCGTCCCAGTGTTCGAGGTGCGCCTTCTCGAGACTTCTTTAACCTCAGGGCTGCAGACGGCGTTGGAAATCGAGCCTGAGACGTTTTGTCTGTAGCGTTCCTTGGGACGCTGCGTGAATTAAATGCCACCGGTTTATTTCTGGGTATAAATGGGATAGGGGGTCACTTCACTTGCACATGAACTCTCCTGTTCCCTTCAGAACCATACTTCTTCCATATCCGCGATCTCTCTTTCTAGTGCCACTGCCTCAAAGCAAGATGTTTGAGGCGTGGATGGGGATGAAAGGTCTCCGCCCGCTTCAGAGGCACCGAATCCTCAAGGTGATGTGGTATGGACAAGGATGGCACAGATCCAAGCCAGTCCTCCGCCTTGACAGGAGGAAGATAGTATTCCTCCTTCTTTTAGCCAAAATCCGAAGCAGGTTCTGGTCATGCCAGATTTTTGGTATGTCAGAAAAAGGAATTTCCGCCATCAGCGCCGTCTGCCTTGTAGCAGGCAAATTTTTGTGGGGGCTCCCCAACTTCCGGCTCCCTGCACCTTTCCTGTAGATGGTGTTAGCCTGAGGTCAGGTTCCCTGCACCTTTTCTTCACCGGTGCAGGCCCCAAGTTGGGTTCTTTTGCTGCCTGAGTTATGGGCGCGCAGAAGCATTGAGGAGAAATAAGGTCTCGAGGCAGCAGCCAACCTCTCCTCTGTGCTACCTCCACGGCTTTATCTTCACTCTCTTGTATTTTTCGTTACTTACGTAGTTAGCTTCAATATAGGCTTTGTTTCGGCTTTTCATTGTACACTGTACTGTTCCTTTGTCTTAATAAAATATGTGTCTATTTCTCTATACATATCTTTCTTCTCCGTAACCACTACTTTGTGCATGAATGTTAAATATAAGCTTGCCCTTAATGACATTCTAGGCAGAAAAATGTCTTAACACAGATTCATACTAGTTTAAACTTACAAATATTATCAAGCATAACAAGGTTAATCATCAATAAATTAAACTCTTGGAACTAACCGGGATAACCGCTGAGTGCTGCGCGATGCATACTAGAGCGATGTCCGAGAACGATAAACTCTAAATCATTCGTCCGAGAGGGTAGCCGAGTATCGAGGGGCTTTGGTTGTGCTTTTGGGTAATATGTTGCGCCGTATCGCATCAACCCCTTTGATACTGGGGATCTGAGGGTAGACCGAGGAATCCGCGCAATCAAGGTATTAACCCATCTGTTAACGCGGAGTTCTCTTTGGATGGATTTCGAGATTTATGTGCCATAGTTTTTTTTCTAGATAGTTGGTTCCTCATCCAGGTAGTTGGTTTCCCCATAGGCTTGAGTCCGAGGACTATGCAATGCCTTGGTTCTGTCCAAAACTTAGTTTTCCTCATCCAGGTAGTTGGTTTCCCCATAGGCTTGAGTCCGAGGACTATGCAATGCCTTGGCTCTGTCCAAAACCTAGTTTTCCTCATCCAAGTAGTTGGTTTTCATAGGCTTGAGTCCGAGGACTATGCAATGCCTTTTCTGTCCAAAACTAGTTTTCCTCATCCAGGTAGTTGGTTTCCCCATAGAGTCCGAGGACTATGCAATGCCTTGGTTCTGTCCAAAACCTAGTTTTCCCATCCAGGTAGTTGGTTTCCCCATAGGCTTGAGTCCGAGGACTATGCAATGCCTTGGTTCTGTCCAAAACCTAGTTTTCCTCATCCAGGTAGTTGGTTTCCCCATAGGCTTGAGTCCGAGGACTATGCAATGCCTTGGTTCTGTCCAAAACCTAGTTTTCCTCATCCAGGTAGTTGGTTTCCCCATAGGCTTGAGTCCGAGGACTATGCAATGCCTTGGTTCTGTCCAAAACCTAGTTTTCCTCATCCAGGTAGTTGGTTTCCCCATAGGCTTGAGTCCGAGGACTATGCAATGCCTTGGTTCTGTCCAAAACCTAGTTTTCCTCATCCAGGTAGTTGGTTTCCCCATAGGCTTGAGTCCGAGGACATGCAATGCCTTGGTTCTGTCCAAAACCTAGTTTTCCTCATCCAGGTAGTTGGTTTCCCCATAGGCTTGAGTCCGTGGACTATGCAATGCCTTGGTTCTGTCCAAAACCTAGTTTTCCTCATCCAGGTAGTTGGTTTCCCCATAGGCTTGAGTCCGTGGACCATGCAATGCCCTGGTTCTGTCCAAAACCTAGTTTTTCCTCATCCAGGTAATTGGTTTCCCCATAGGCTTGAGTCCGAGGACTATGCAATGCCTTGGTTCTGTCCAAAACCTAGTTTTCCTCATCCAGGTAGTGGTTTCCCCATAGGCTTGAGTCCGAGGACTATGCAATGCCTTGGTTCTATCCAAAACCTAGTTTTCCTCATCCAGGTAGTTGGTTTCCCCATAGGCTTGAGTCCGTGGACCATGCAATGCCTTGGTTCTGTCCAAAACCTAGTTTTCCTCATCCAGGTAGTTGGTTTCCCCATAGGCTTGAGTCCGTGGACCATGCAATGCCCTGGTTCTGTCCAAAACCTAGTTTTCTCTTTGTGTGAGATCTTGGCTTTATGGGAGTTAGCTCCTCAACCAAGCCCCTAAAGTTTATCCGTACGATTAACGCTAACAAGTACCTAGTTTGCTCTTTACGGGGGACCTTGGCTTTAAAGGTGTTAGTTCCTCAGCCAAGCCCCTAGTTAAGAAACGTAGCCCCTAGCAGAACTTTGTACTAGAACTCTATAACCAACGGTTAGAAATAACGAAGAAACTCTATCGACCCACATCCTATACCAACACGCAAGCCTTCCCCACAGACGGCGCCAATTGTAAGGACGCGATTCATGGCGGACCGTAACAGTGTCGGGTTCGCACGTAAAAAGGCCCCTAACAATATAATTTTAGAGCGTGGGTTTGGAAGACTAGGCCCTGGTTGACAAGCGGTGGGTTTTTCGCGGTGTTCGTACAAGTTTAAGTTTTCCTTCACCCCTAGAGTCTTTCTCCTGGAGGTGGGCTGGGAGGCTCTGGTTTTTGGCCATTTTTCCCAACCCCCTCTTTAGGTTACTTCTTTTTCCTTTTATATTCGCCTGCGTTCATTGTCCTTCGTCCACGTATAGGGTCAACCTTTCTAAGATTGATACTTGTCCCATCAGCCCATATTCAAAGTCGTTGGGGGTGGTTGTAAAAGCCAAAGAATGCGGCTCTGTCAGGTTCAAAGCATTGAATGGCAGTAAGGGCATCTTTCCCTGGATATTTTAGATCTTTCTTCCTAGTTTCAGTCCTATACCGTTTTTACCCTTCTTTCAGGGGGGACTTTTTGGGTCTGCCGAGGACTGAGCTGTCCTCGGCGGTATCCATAGGCTATTTTGTCGAGCTTGGGCCGTAGCCCTCCTCGGCTTGGGCCTTCGGATTCTCCCCGGGTAAATAGGCCTGGCCCATAAATCATTTGGGCCCCACAGTTTCTGATTAAAAGTTTTGAGAAAACACGATGAAAAAAAAAAAAAAAAAAAAAAAAAAAAAAAAAAGAAGGAAGGAAGAAACCAAGTAGTTACTCAAGTTAAGGGCCTGCTCTAGGCTTAGGCCTAATTGAGTGATGATAATTATTTATTTTATTTTTAACATAGGCACTCTTTCCCCTGCCTCCAAGAAGGCTTCCAAAATATTGGATTAATAGAAATCAAACTCAATTGTAACCCTTAACTATTTCACCCAGAATATATATATATATATATATATATATATATATATATTTATATATAATATTGTGAATGTGCCAAATAATCACTAACAATCAATTTTTATAACAACTTAAAACTTTAGTTTTTGTAAATCAATCTCTCACATGATAGATTATATTATTTAGTGAGGTTACAATAATGTCTTTAATAAAATAGATAGATTGTTCTTTAAATTTTATTTTATTCTTGTCATGTTATAATGCTATATTGTAGAATGTAGATAGTATATCTTTTTTATTTGAAGTTACTTTTAAATATAAATATTTACTAACTTGTATCCCATGCTTATGCATAGATACATTTTAAAAAATAAAACATAATTAAATGCATATTAAAATTCCTACATAAGTTAAATATTATTGATGGTCATTCTTATATTTTGTTGACTCTTAAAAAAGCCATCTAAGAATATTATTGGTAGAACATGCAAATTATCCATTCTTGGTTATTTTATATTAGGAATTTTTTTTTTTTTCATGTATGCATTTTTCAAATAAGATATGAACAACAATTTTTTAAAACATTGTATACTTTTTGTATGTTTTTAGACCCCTTAACACAAGTTGTTTAACCTAGTTATTTATCCAAGTGATTACTTAGATAAATTATTTAGTTCTAGGTTAACACAATAAAACCATATCATGTAAATAATGCGGAAATATAAAGAATACAAGATAACCTAGGAAAAATTAACCGGTAAAAAACTTGGAAAAGATTTAACCTAACTATCCACAAGGTAAAACAGATCCACTATGAAAGAATTGAAGTTTTTACAATAGAACTTAGACCATTAACATCCTGTTACTACCTCGAGTAGAAAACTTACTACCATGACCACGTGACAGTTCCGAGTCCACAAACTACTTCTTTCCTTGATCTACTGCAACCAGAAATTCTCCTACATGTGACTTTGAGACTCCACTCAAAGGTTTCAGATCTTCTTTAAAGTTCTTTATGCAACAACTAGAGAGATCATCAATTTCTTGATGTAAATCCTGATCTTGACAACTCTATATATGTATAAACACCTTTAGATCTCATAGAATATTCAATACACAACTCTCAAAAAGCCTCTAAAACGTTGCTAGGGTTTTTCCTTTTATACTTAGAGTAAAACACAAAACCCTACACATCAAACAGGCTTGGGCTAAATTGGAATTTCTGCAGAAAAATAAATCTGCACGTGTTTCAATCGATTGAGTCTAATTTTCGATCAATCGAGCCTTGCAAATTTTGTCTAATAATTTCTGCAATCATTCGATTCCAACTTTACGATCAAACACACTTTGAGCAAGCCTAAACCTAGACTCTATATTTTGATTATGGTTTGCCAACATATCACAAATTGATAGTTCCTAAAGTCTTAGAACCTAACACTTTTTCATTGAAATTTATATTTGAACTAATAATAAGTTTTTTCATGAAAATTTGTAGAAGTTTTAAATAGATTAAAAGTGATTTCAAATGAGATCTAAATAGAATGATGTAGAAATAGTATTAGAGACTTAAAATAGTTTTCAATAGGTTGGAAGCATTACACATTCAAAGTTTTACATTGAAGTATATTAAAATTTTAATTGATTTTTTTTTTACATGTTTTAAGTTTAGATTCATGAATCTACAAGTAAAGGCATTTGACACAAAACGAGAGATTAGATCAAATTTGGCACAAACTAAAGCTCATTTAAAATATAGAGACACTTTACAAAAAATTGGAGTTTAGTTAGAATCTAATTTGGATTCTTGATTAAAGTTTCTATTGGCTTCCACTTTAATATAATATATATGACTAGAAAATATTAATTTGTATATGAAAAAAAATTGAGAGAGAGAGAGAATTGAATCTCTTGATAAATTTGTTACTTGCAATATAATTTACCTTTCAGATGAAAATCTCCAAATGAACAAAATACTAAAAAAAAAAAAAGGAGCTAGAAGATAATAAAATAATAAAAATAATATGAAAATTATCATAATAATAATGTTCAAACATGTAATATAAAAAATCTTGATTATACAAAAAAAAGATTAGCTTCTTTTTCAAATGCATGCATCGCTTAGAGAATTTCTCCCAACAATTGTTACAATTACTTTTGTACAAATAAGTTTTTCAAAATTAAAATTGACAAAATCTTATTTAGAATTGATTATATTACAAGAAGAGATAGTGGACTAGCTATTAAAATTTATAAAAAAGATGTTAGTAAAATCTTAATACAGAAACTTAATCATTTGCATTTCAAAAAGTAAGAAGAATACTTTTAATTAAAAAAATTAGAAAATAAAATTTTAAATATATATTATTTAATTGGAATTTAAATTTATATATATATATATATATATATATATATATATATATATAAATATATAAACAAATCATCTAAATTTATTTCATTAGACCTCAAATTGTATTCAACCAACACTGACGACTATGCCCGAGTTACTTTGAATTTTATTGATTACAACAACACAGGATTAGGCTAAACTAAACTATCATTACAAAAATTGTGAAGTAGAGTAGTTAAGAGTTAAGACCCAAAAAAGAAATTCAACTAGCTAACAACCCTAGGTTCACCAGAATAGAAGTAGTTAAGCCTTTGTCCAAATCCAAGCCAACCTCCATTTGAGACTAGCCAGCTGAAACAATGATAAATACCATAGATGTTCTATGGGATCACTAGCATTCATGATCAATATGCTCATTTTACCTAGGCCTCGTCAATGGGCCGGGCCGGCCCGGCCCGACACGTTTTTACTTGGCCCATGGGTCTAATGGGCTGGGCTTAATGGGCTGTTGACTAATCAATGGGCTGGGTCGGGCCGGGCTGGATGGAAAAACCCTAGCCCATGGCCCTACCCATGGGCAATGCCCATTTGGGCTTTAGCGGGCTGGGCTAGTGAGGTGGGTTTAATGGGCTACCCATGGGCATTTTTAACAAGTCTTCAATGGGGTTGTAAAAATTTAACCAAAAAAATTATAATTATATATTATTACCAACTATCAAATTGAACAATTAAATCTACTAAAAAGATTCTATAAAAAAAATACTAAGACATACCTCTTAAAAAGGTAATTGTGGGTCCGAGAGGTCTGCAATCCGGCCCAAACTCTATCTGGGCCCAGGGCCCGTGCCGAGGAGGTATCTTGCCGAAGACGAATGATCAGTGGCCGAGGTAGCAAGGGGAACGGCTGAGAACCTACCCTGTCCTCGGCATTCCAAAGCTTCAATGGGAAGACCAACACCATGGTGTAGGCAATCCCCAAAAAGCCCCCTCAAGGGGATGTGAACGGAATGGGACCCATAGGGAAGCAGGGTGTGAAATTGGACCAAGGAAAATGCGTCCCCTCTTCAGTAAATGCACCTGCCAATACTCAGAGCTGATTAATGAGAAAAGACGTTTGGACGGTGTAAACTTCGATCCATGCAACTAATAAAAAGTTAGACGGGACGGTTGATGGGATGGATACAGAAATAAGCTCCTGCCTGACCTACAAGTGGAGGGCTAGGATCAACCAAGAAGGACTATATAATGTAAAAGTTAGTGCACCCAACGGAGGCTGGGAAAAGTGGCCAAAAACCAGAGCCTCCCAGCCCACCTCCAGGAGAAAGACTCCAGGGGTGAAGGAAAACTTAAACTTGTACGAACACCGCGAAAAACCCACCGCCTGTCAACCAGGGCCTAGCCTTCCAAACCCACGCTCTACAAATGATATTGTTAGGGGCCTTTTTACGTGCGAACCCGACACTGTTACGGTTCGCCACGAATCGCGTCCTTACAATTGGCGCCGTCTGTGGGAAAGGCTTGCGTGTTGGTATAGGATGTGGGTCGATAGAGTTTCTTCGTTATTTCTAACTGTCGGTTATAGAGTTCTAGTACAAAGTTCTGCTAGGGGCTACGTTTCTTGACTAGGGGCTTGGCTGAGGAACTAACACCTTTAAAGCCAAGGTCCCCCGTAAAGAGAAAACTAGGTTTTGGACAGAACCAGGGCATTGCATGGTCCACGGACTCAAGCCTATGGGGAAACCAACTACCTGGATGAGGAAAACTAGGTTTTGGACAAAACCAAGGCATTGCATGGTCCACGGACTCAAGCCTATGGGGAAACCAACTACCTAGATGAGGAAAACTAGGTTTTGGATAGAACCAAGGCATTGCATAGTCCTCGGACTCAAGCCTATGGGGAAACCAACTACCTGGATGAGGAAAACTAGGTTTTGGACAGAACCAAGGCATTGCATGGTCCACGGACTCAAGCCTATGGGGAAACCAACTACCTGGATGAGGAAAACTAGGTTTTGGACAGAACCAAGGCATTGCATGGTCCACGGACTCAAGCCTATGGGGAAACCAACTACCTGGATGAGGAAAACTAGGTTTTGGACAGAACCAAGGCATTGCATGGTCCACGGACTCAAGCCTATGGGGAAACCAACTACCTGGATGAGGAAAACTAGGTTTTGGACAGAACCAAGGCATTGCATGGTCCACGGACTCAAGCCTATGGGGAAACCAACTACTTGGATGAGGAAAACTAGGTTTTGGACAGAACCAAGGCATTGCATGGTCCACGGACTCAAGCCTATGGGGAAACCAACTACTTGGATGAGGAAAACTAGGTTTTGGACAGAACCAGGGCATTGCATGGTCCTCGGACTCAAGCCTATGGGGAAACCAACTACTTGGATGAGGAAAACTAGGTTTTGGACAGAACCAGGGCATTGCATGGTCCTCGGACTCAAGCCTATGGGGAAACCAACTACTTGGATGAGGAAAACTAGGTTTTGGACAGAACCAGGGCATTGCATGGTCCACGGACTCAAGCCTATGGGGAAACCAACTACTTGGATGAGGAAAACTAGGTTTTGGACAGAACCAGGGCATTGCATGGTCCACGGACTCAAGCCTATGGAGAAACCAACTACTTGGATGAGGAAAACCAGGCACTAAGCAAGATTTAGCCATTGTGCGTGACGTCGAAAATGGTGCTTATATCTTCGTAAGACGAAGGTTAGGAATGAATCTAAGGCCTCTGTGGGTGCAAGTAAATTGGGATTCGGGGAACATGTTGATAAATGTATTGCATGCATAGCTATTTGTACATGTTAAAATAAATCAGCGCAGAGTTCATAAGCAAATAGCACGCATCAACGAGGGCGGTTAACGATGTAATTAGAAGGAAAGAGGAAAAACAAGATTTCATATATACATGTTCAAATGCTTGTAAACCATCAATAAATTAGGAAGTTTGTGAAAAGAAAAGAAACAAGTTAATCGTTCAAATAGAAACGAATACAAAAGCCCAACGAAGGTTTCTACTTTTCTGCTTTTTTGTCAGTAACATCTTGGGAAGTGGGAGCAAGATCAGCTTCGATGCCCGGAATGACGGTTCCTTCTGGGGAAGGCTGAACAGGGTCAGCACTGGTACTCTGAGGGACCGCAGTAAGGGGAATAGCCTTTGGCGGCTGTGCAAGTGTGGCTGGTTCTTCTGTACTGGGCACCTGAATGCCAACCTCGGGCTCAGTAACCTCTGTAGGTGCCCCAGGATCCGCATGCTGCGGTATCACTATCACATCCTGAAGTTTTCCATCTTTGGGCTCTTTGCTAGAGGAACCACTGGCTTGTAGGTTTTCCGACGGGGTGACCCCTTCCTCGAGTTGATCATCCGTGGTCGCAGAGCTGGTGGAAGTGGTCTCGCGGATGGCCGCCGGATAGAATACGCTCTCTGCCTTCCACAAATCTGATGAAGCGTCCACCCCAACTCGCTTCAATGCTTCTTCCCAGACCTGGGAGCAATAAAACCTGCACACTCCAGGAATCTGCGCCTTAAGGGTGGCTTGGGTTTCGGCTACTCCCATGTTGTAACCATCGTCCTCGGCCGCATTCTTGGAGGCCTCTGCCTCATTCCTGGCAAACTCGGCCTCCTGCTTTGCCCTTACGGCTTCATCACGGGCATATTCTGCCACTCCTTTCTCATGCAGAGCCGCGGCCAGCTACTTATTTAAATCCTCGATCAGATCTCTGGCTGTTCGCAGCTGGTCCTCGGCTTCGATTGCGCGCTTGGTTTGGTCCTTGGCCTGTTTTTGGGCACTAGCAAGGCCCGCCGAGACGTTATCCCTCTCGCGGGTAGTCATTGTTAAGTCATCCTTGACTTTGGCAAGTTCGTTTTCAGTAGCTTCGAGAGTCTTTGAGGCCGTTATGCGCTTCTTGCGTTCGTTCTCGGCCACCTTACTCCTGTCGTGCACTTCTTCCTCCATCCTATAGGTTGCCTGGAGAGCTTGTCAAGAAAGATGAACGTGTAGTGAGTGACAAACCGGTGACAAGAGTTAATAAAGTGTAAGATTTCAAGAAACCTTACCATGCCCAAGTATCTTTTAGTACTGAGAAAAACCTCCTGCATCCTCATTCTCTTCAGCTCATCCATGTCATTAGGGAGTAACATGGTTCTCCCTAATGCATCCGCCACGTATCCACCCTCGCCGTCTCCAAGGTCCCTCAGAGAGGCAGTTTCCAGTAATGGACCCCCGTGAAGCATTGGGGCAGGAAGCCAGGCGCTCGGCAGGGGTTGGGAATCAATTCCTTTTCCCTTGCCTTGAGAGGTTTGAACTGCGGGTCCTTTGCCTTTGCCTTGGGGTCCGATCTTCAGTTGTTTTGTGCGCGGAGTCTCATCCTTCTCCTTAGGAGGTTGGGATTTTCCCTCGTCCATGATGTCCTTGCCCTTAGGGCTCCTCTTTCTCTTGGAATCAGTACCTTCAGGTCGAGGAGACCGAGCTGATTGGGAGGAGGCGGGAGGTTCGGGGCGGGTGGATTGTGGCTGAGACTTGGTGGAGGATGACCTGGTTTGGATTGTAAGGGGCCGAGGTGGTGGAGGAGGAGCAGTGGGTTGTGGTGCCTCCTGGGTATCCTTCCCTGGTTGGTCCTCGAGGAGTTGAAGAAGGGGGGTTAAAGGTATTCTCTTGACTCCCATCTCGACTTGAGAAGAGGTGCCTATTAATGACAATTCCGCCTCGAACAAGGCTGGGTCACCTAGGTCACCAGGAGGGTCCTCAGATTGGTAGACTAAGTCAAATACCCCGAACCCTTCCTCCGGCTGATCTGGCTCACCTTCGTCCTCTGCTGCTTGATGAGATGAAGAGGGGCCCACCAAGGGGAGGTTCTTGGGGACAGCTGGCTCCTGCGAGATTAAAAATCCCTTCTCTACCACGGTAATTTTTGGAAGCCAAGGACGGCGGGCACTGATCACGTGCTTCGCGTCCCCGAATGACTTCTGAACCGGAGGGTACCCTAGTATTTTGTGAGCTGCACGGACTTGGCCATCACTGTCATTCACAAAAACCGCCGCTTGTAAAACGGTCTCCAAGTCCGCCCGATTGACTAAATGAAAATGCCGTGTATAGGCGTGTTCATCTACAAAAACAACAAACATATGTGCATGGTTAGTTATCGGAAGACGTTAGGTTAGAATGGTTTAAAGGGTTATCCCTTTTCCATTCTTAATACCCCACCTAGTTCTCCTTCTACTACGGGGCATGGATCGCCATCATGCCACTCCCCAGAGACGATAAGGAAATCCTTGTTCAGTCCCTTGTTGGAATCAGGGAGGCACTGGATCAACCGAACCCTATCATCCCTCGACCTCATATAGTAGGTTTTTCCTTTCAATTTCTGGAGGTTATAGCACCAGTTTACATCATGGTGGGTCAGTCTTAAACCCATTTTCTCTTTTAAAGCGTCCACGCAACCCAAAATCCTAAGAACGTTGCCGGCGCACTGGGTAGGGGCTAAACGAAAATGCCTGAGGTAACCCCTCGTCACTGGTCCCATAGGGATTCTCATACCTCCCTCTACAAAGGCGAGGACGGGAATTACAACCGCGTCCGTTCCCCTCTTAATGTGCCATTCCCCCATCTTACAGTGCTCCAGATTTACGTTGGGGGGAATCCTATAATCAACGATGAACTTATTCATCGCCTCTTCAGTATCGACCAACTTCCTCAATCTCAATTTAGTCGCCTTTGTCATTTACTAAAACAAACCTAACCCGCGACGGAAAAGAAAGGGAGTCAAAGAGAAAAAACTCAGAAAAGAAAAAAACGCGAGGTAATGGAGATAGGGAACTTACATAAAAGGAGAATTACGCTTCGGATGGGCTATATGTGCTTGAGAAAGACTTGAATTTGGGCGGAAGTTCGGATGAACCCTGGATACACGCACTAAAACTCTTAAGTACAGAACTGGAGAGACGGATCCATCTCCAAAAAATCTTTTATACTTTCTAGGGTAAACTGCACGCCCTTTTTCCCGCCCAAAGAGGCCAGGAGATCACCACCGTTCGATTTCCATCACACCGTTGAACGTGGGAAACACCAAGCCTCCCGTATTTAATGAGGCCACGTTTCGCCTTCCAACGGCTCTAGGAACGTGCCTTGGGCAGGTGAAAAACCTCGGGAATCGATAGATGACAAGGATTGATAGGCATTGGCAGATCCCTGATGTCATCAAAACCCTCCTATCCGTCCGAGGGGACGGATAGCAGGATTTTGAGGGGCTATTGTGGGTCCGAGAGGTCTGCTATCCGGCCCAAACTCTATCTGGGCCCAGGGCCCGTGCCGAGGAGGTATCTTGCCGAAGACGAATGATCAGTGGCCGAGGTAGCAAGGGGAACGGCTGAGAACCTACCCTGTCCTCGGCATTCCAAAGCTTCAATGGGAAGACCAACACCATGGTGTAGGCAATCCCCAAAAAGCCCCCTCAAGGGGATGTGAACGGAATGAGACCCATAGGGAAGCAGGGTGTGAAATTGGACCAAGGAAAATGCGTCCCCTCTTCAGTAAATGCACCTGCCAATACTCAGAGCTGATTAATGAGAAAAGACGTTTGGACGGTGTAAACTTCGATCCATGCAACTAATAGAAAGTTAGACGGGACGGTTGATGGGATGGATACAGAAATAAGCTCCTGCCTGACCTACAAGTGGAGGGCTAGGATCAACCAAGAAGGACTATATAATGTAAAAGTTAGTGCACCCAACGGAGGCTGGAAAAAGTGGCAAAAAACCAGAGCCTCCCAGCCCACCTCCAGGAGAAAGACTCCAGGGGTGAAGGAAAACTTAAACTTGTACGAACACCGCGAAAAACCCACCGCCTGTCAACCAGGGCCTACCTTCCAAACCCACGCTCTACAAATGATATTGTTAGGGGCCTTTTTACGTGCGAACCCGACACTGTTACGGTCCGCCACGAATCGCGTCCTTACAGTAATAAAATAAGATTAATTAACTTTTATTGATAAGAATAAATAAGTACATTGAATTAAATATCAACTCTTAAAGGAAATATTTGAAAAATAAAATATCAATTCTTAAAGGAAATATATGAAGAATCAAATATCAACTCATTAAGAAAAGAATTTCTTTCAACCAACGGTAAGCTTTTTTTTTTATTTTTTATTTTATGGAATTTCTTCTATAATTGTAACTTGTAAGGAAAGAATTGGAATTTATCAAAGGAAAGAATGACTTTCTTTCCAGAGGCACAGAGGTAGGGTAACAGTCATCTTAGTAACTTTGTTTTAAAAATCAAAGCTACTAGACTAATACCAAAATATATATTTATTATGCATATTGTATCATAATCATTCCAAGTATTTAGTGGTTAGGTGTGTGGTCTTAAAGTTTTTATAATGTCTAAAGTTCAATCCCTCACCCACTCAACCCCTAAATTATTTTGTTATAAATTTTGGGTAATGAGTCAGGCTAACAGGTCGGGCTACTGGGCTGGGCTAACAGGCAGGCCCACTGGGTGCCCATGGGTAAAGAAACCAACCCATAGCCTGTCCCATTGGGCTACTGGACTGCCCACGGGCTTCAATATTATCGGGCTGGGCTGCCCATTAGCCTGGTGGGCTAACGGGCTACTGGGCCAGCCCATGGGTCATGGGCTATTTGATGACCCTTAATTTTACCATTTATAAGGGTTTTTTTTTTTTTTTTTTTAAATGTGTATGTATATTTTATCTAAGATAGAATTCTACTCTACTCTAGTCTTATCTAAATATATGTATATGAAATTCTATCTTGAAAACTTGAACACTGGTTCTTCCCCCTATACCCCACAAACACTTATACTTGTGGAGTGACCAACACACCAATGATGCGCAATGATAATATAATAAAAGAGTAATACTACAGATACAAACTATTTTACAACATTTTTACAAATTGTTGATATGGCTTAAGTATTTTCTAAATAATTATTGGTAATTAAAAATATGATGTTAGTGGTACCGCAGATTAGAACTAGTAAGAACACTGGTTCTTCCTCCCAAACCCCAAAAATACTTATATTTGTGGAGTGATCAGCACATCAATGATGTATAATGGTAATATAATAAAAGAGTAATGTCACAGGCATAAACTATTTTACAACATTTTTACAAATTGCCAATGTGGCTTAAGTATTTTCTAAATAATTATTGATAAGTAAAAATGTAATGTTAGTGGTGCCCCAGATTGGAATTAGTAAGAATTTGCTATATTAATATTTTGTAAAAATGTTGTAAAATAATTTGTATCTATGACATTACTCATAATAAAATTTAATCCTATGACATTTGTTCCATGATAATTGTTTTTATAAAGGACTTTACAGCTAATTAAAACTCACTTACCATTTATATATAATTTATAAATAGATTTATTTTTTTTCATTTTATTATGAAAAATGCTAAAAAAAAACAATTTTTTTACAAAAACTTTTACAAAGTGATTATTGATAAATAAAAAAAATGATGTTATTGGTGAGCTCAAATAAAAATTAGTAAAAAAATTGACTACAACAATAATTTGTAAAAATATTATAAAATAATTTATGACCATATCCTTGCTTTTTATTATTAATGATATACATACCAAAATAATCACTCATAAGTTAACTTATCAGACATCTCAATCAGTGTATTGAAATATTTTGTCTTGATCATTGAGCATCCATAAATGCTTTTAACTTTTAAGACTCTTTTAAAAATTAAAAAAAAGAAAAAAGAAAAAGAAAGGGAGCATCATTAGCTAGAAGTAGGGCTGTCCAGGCAAACCGAGAACCCGCCGGAACCGACCAACCCGACCGGAACCGACCCGTCACGACCGAACTGACACCTCCGACGGGTCGGTGACGGGTCCCAAACTTCAGAACCCGACTTCAGCGGGTGGAGTGGCGGCTTTCGTCCTCAAAAACCCGAGCTACCCGACCCGCCCGACAGAACCTCAAAGAAGGTCGAAATCCGGCGACGATCTGCGCTTCTCAGCTCCGATCCGGCCACATTTGGCCTTCCTTTACTCAGATCTACTCAAATCCTCACTTAGATATGCTTAAATCCGGAGAAGCTAGCCCAGATCTACTCAAACTCGGCCAAACTCCGGTAAGCCCGACTGTAACTTGGCCAAATCTCAGCCATATTTCCATAGATCCGGCGAGTTATCAGCCAAATCTCGTTAGATTCGGCCAGATCTGATGAGATCCGGCCAGATTTCGGCCAAAATCAGGCGATATCGGAAAACCCGAAACCGACCGATTCTCACCCGAAAACCGATACGACCCGACCCGGTTGATCTGAAACGTTATTCGGGTCGGTTGCGGGTAGAAATATTCCCCACCCGATAAGGTCGGGTCGAGTCCGGGTTGGGCACAAACCCGACCCGGCCCGACCCGTGGACAGCCCTAGCTAGAAGTTTCAGGGCATTATATACTGTAACTTCAAACCGGGTCCCTTGATTAGAGTTAAAAGAATTCACAAATGGGACGTATGAGAATTTGCTATATCAATAATTTATAAAAATGTTATAAAATAATTTATATTTATGGCATTATTCATAATAATTTTTTTTTGGTTAACGAAAATAGGGGTCTTTATGGTTATATTACACCCTTGGGCAGGGTACCAATCTAACATAGGCTCAAGCCATTCTAGCCAGTCTGTGTGAGGGGGCCAACCCTCACCAAGGATACCCACCAACGGACTCCTACGGGTAGCGGAACTCGAATTAGGTGTATTACACGAAGCGTCCGAACCTTACCCACTCAGCCAAGCCCCCATTGGCTACTCATAATAAAATTTAATCCTATGATATTTGTTCTATGATAATTGTTCTTATAAAGGACTTTACAGCTAATTAAAACTCACTTACCATTTATATATAATTTATAAATAGATTTTTTTTTCATTTTATTATGAAAAATGCTAAAAAAAAAAACTTTTACAAAGTGATTATTAAAAAAAAAATGTTATTGGTGAGCTTAAATAAAAATTAATAAAAAAAATTGACTATAACAATAATTTATAAAAATATTATAAAATAATTTATGACCATATCCTTACTTTTTATTATTAATGATATACATACCAAAATTATCACTCATAAGTTAACTTATCAGACATCTCAATCGGTGTACTGAAATATTTTGTCTTGATCATTGAGCATCCATAAATGCTTTTAACTTTTAAGACTCTTTTAAAATTAAAAAAAATAAAATAAAGGGAGCATCATTGGCTAGAAGTTTCAGGGCATTATATACTGTAACTTCAAACCGGGTCCCTTGATTAGAGTTAAAAGAATTCATAAACGAGGACGTCGAGAAGTTCAAAGTTCAAAGTTCAAAGTTCAAAGTTCAAACTTAAAAACTTCAAAGTCAAACGATATCTACTATTTTTTGGGTCAACTCGAAAATTTCCAAATTTGGTGAGGTCAACAGAATCGAAAGGACGCGAACGCGATTCACGGGAAAATTAAAATGGAAATACGCTACTATAGCACTCCTGTTTCAAGCTGAGCCACAAAGTTAAATTCTTTGATTGATTGTTATTCTTTTCTTTGAACAGAATGATACATACAAACGATAAAAGTTTTTCTCTTTTTTTTTAATTGTCTCAAATTTCATATATTTAATAATGGATTCACCTTCAGATCTTTTTTTCTTTAATTAAATTATTTTATAGAACATGTCATCTATTTTATATATAAGAAAAATACCCTTAGATTACTAGATTATTGATAAATGACTCATGGTTGGTATTGTTCTATTGGAGTTCAATCCACACGTCACTATATTTTCAATTAAGACATCGAGAGTTTAAATATTTTCTACTAACCGTAACTATTAAATATAGAATAATATTAGAAATATAAATTATTTTACAAAATTTTTTACAAACTGTTGATATAGTAAGTGATTATTGGTAAATAAAAAAGTGATATTAATGGTGGGTCTAAATGAAAACCAATAAGAAATTGGCCACATCAACATTTTGTAAAAATGTTGTAAAATAATTTGTAACTGTAGCTGTGGGAAATGTGCTAAGTAGTGGTACACTCATGATCGCTCTAGAAGCTTATAAACCATGAGTGGGAGGGTTACTTAAGCGATGTGGGACTCGGGTGTCAAGCCCAAAGGGTGAAAATCCTGAGCTCCCACCTCTTCGTGACAAAACCGTGAGGGACTGGCTCCCCAAAACGGACAAAAACTGCTTAATGCGGGAAGTATTCCCACATTGTGCTTAATAGTGGTACACTCATGGTCGCTCCAGAAGCTTATAAACCACGAGTGGGAGGGTTACTTAGGCGATGTGGGACTCGGGTGTCAAGCCCAAAGGGTGAAAATCCTGAGCTCCCACCCCTTCGTGACAAAACCGTGAGAGACTGACTCCCCAAAGCGGACAAAAACTGCTCAATGTGGGAAGTGTTCCCACAATAGCATTACTCTTAAATATATAAGCAAGATTGCTGCTAGACGAATTTGCTAATCTCAAGCATACCAAGCCCGTGGTATCTAATGACATACAATGAACTCTAATATTCCCTTAGTACAAAATCAATGTTGATGGAGCTATATTTGCCTAGCTACATGCTTAAGGTGTAGGTATTGTAATCCGAGACCATGAAGGAAGAGTAGAAGTGATTTTGATCAAGAAGTTGTATATACCATAGGGGCCTTTGGAAGTTGAAGCTAAGGCTTTGGAAAAGCAGTAGACTTTGCTTGGGATGTTGGCATACACGATGTGATCTTTGAGTGTGACTCACAATTAGTTTTGGATGCAGAGTTAAGCATAAACCACAAACAGTCCACTATTCTCTATTTACAACATTATCTCAGAAATGTGCAGAAGTTATAAGATTTAAAATCAGTGCAAATCTCATATAGTCATATGAAAATCCTAATATGATTGAGTCTATATTGACTCAAGATGTATTGAAATTGAATTTATCTTCTTGTTAATAAAATTGCAGTATTCTTATAAAAACTATTTAGGCAAAATTTATAAAATTTATGGAATAACTTACTAAGGTCTTAACTTTTAGTTTAGTTTTAGTACCAATCTTGATGTTTCTAATTATTATTATTATTTTTTTTAGTTTTATATAAAAATGAATAAAGAAGCCAAAGGGCTTGAAACTTAATTGATATTTTTTAGTGTTTTTAATGGAGATCTAAATCTTCATTTCTCTCTTTCCTAACAATTGAATCATATATATGTTTAATAAAGGGTTCACAAGTTAAATCCAAATCATTTTTTAAAGAGTTTTAACCTATGACTTTTTTTTTTATTATAAAAGTTTCAACCTATAACTTTTTATCATTAGACCAAGACACCAATTGATTTTTTGTGTAAGCGAGGAATCGAACCCCATATCTCTTACTTGATGATAAAAGATTTTACTAGTTGAGATAACTAGAACCTTGAATTCAAATCATATAGTCACATTAAAAAGAACAATTACATTTAATCATGAAATGTAATTGTACGGCACAAGGGCCCCCAAGCCTACTTGGGCCCTGGACCTTGACCCACCTTAACCCAACAATACGACCTATGACCCCAACCCCTTTGTCTGAGGCCAAGCCCTAGGCCCACTAGGGCCATAGGCCCAGGTCTTCGGCCGACTTAGGGCCCATTGGGTGAACAAACTGGGTCCACACTCATCGTGCTTTATCACTAGGGCCCTGTCCAGCTAATTATATCACGAGCAAAATGGCAGAGTGGCAATTGCCCTGGGATACGCCCCTCGGCTACTCGACATTGCCTTGGGAATGTTGCTGCCAAGCATATCTTATGAGGTGGGAAGCAGTTCCAATGCCACTTCTCCCACTCCCACCTTAACACCCACTTTGAAACGATGGAATTGGACCCCTAAGCCCACTAATTATCCAGAGTAATCATAGTCCATCCACTACTATTGAGTTATAAATAAGAGATGGGAAGGGGGGAATGCGGGTTGGAAAAAAGCTAGAAAGTTTACTGGGAAAATAGAGGAATACTCAAAGAAAGTAAAAAGAGTGATTCTATGAGGAAAAGTGAAAGGGGGAGGAAAAAGAAGCGTATTAGGGCCTACTGAGCATAAGACCACCCATAGTAGGAAATCCAAAAAGCCTAAAAACAAATAGATTGTGAGCCTAAACAAGAGTCAAGCCCAACGGACTTGTATTTTGGGTGCCCATAATTGGTGCCGTTTGTGGGAATCTCCTATGAAGCCGTGGTTTGATTGAGGCTTGCACTCGAGAAGATATCTGAAAGACGTTCAGGAAGTCATGCTGAGAGTGGTTTGGTGGGGTCTTCTTGGGGATCCACCTGGCGAGAACAAAGGCACAAGAGGCATGAAAATAGGAATCGTGGACAAGAGGAAGAGCGGTTCGGCCTTGGAGAAGGGTCTTACCAAACTTATCGGACAATGTTCGGTGCTTCTGGGCACGGGCAATATGACGAGAGGGATGAGGAATTTGAGCGGTTATGCAGACTGGTGAGAAATTTGGAGTTAGAAGCAAGAGGTGGGCACTAGAGAAGGGATCAAGATAACTGAGAAGGGAAATCTAGTAGTGGGGAAAATCGTTATGGGACAGGATCCAATCAAGTTAACTAAAATCCACTTTATTATCAATTATATATAAAAAACAAACTCCTAGGAATAAAGTATGTCAAAAACAACTTGATTTTTAATAAATGGAAAAACAAATGTGAAAAACTCATCCCTTCAATAAATTGATTGGAAGAGAAACTCACATTAACGAATCTTGCATATATAAATAAACTATTTTGTATAAGATGACATTGGAAAAATAAAACAGAAAAGATGTTAACCAATACAAAGAAGAAAAAGGAATTTGGAAGAGAACTCAAAAGAACGAAATCACAAAGTTTCTTACTTACTAAAAGGTATCGAAAGGAAGAGACTTATATTCATGAGATGAATGTCTTTCTCAAAATATAAGTCTATACTTTTTACTTAATAAATACAATATAATTTATTAAAATAGAATAATCCAAATGCTAACTAAATCAATATTCAAAGATAAGCAATTTGAAAGTTGAAACTTAATTGATAATTTTTTGCTTTTTTAAACAGAGAAGTTTAAAGTTCAAATTTTCTTCTCCTATCGTAATTATTGATTTAAAAAAAAATCAACTTCCAATAATAATATATAATAACAAAATAATTATAATTTTAAAGATTACCTCTTTTTTTGAGAAAAAATTTAAAGATTATCTAAAAGAGTAAAACCACCTACGCATCCAAGTAAAAGAAATACCCTTGGTAGGATAGGTTTTTTATTTTATTTTATTTTTTTATAATTATTATTACAAAAGTTTGAAAGATTGGTTGGACCCAGTTGGTCCAACCCAAGTAAGTGGCAATATCTAATTAAACCAAAAAAGCAAAATCATTCCCATAAAAAAAAATAAAAAAAATCATAGCCATCCAATCCAACGAGGAAACAATTATTCAAAAAAAAAAAATCAATTAGAAAACCAGGACCTATTTGCCAAAAAAAAAAAAAAACGTAAAGAGAGAGAGAGAGAGAGAGAGAGTCACAGATAGAGAGACAACAAAACACAAACTCGAAGCACCTTCCACTCTAGGACCGTGCCTCTTCTTCGTACTAACTCTCATACCGAGGCAATTTTTGCCTTTTTTTTTCACTTTTATTTTATTATTTATTATTTATATTCTTATTTAGTTTTTAGTTTCTTTTAGTACTTTCTATTATTCTTTGCCTCCCCAAGTGGGAACTCTTGTGGATGAGAGAGGGAGAGATATAGATATTGCAGAGCAAAGGTGAAAATCCCTATGGTTGGAGTGGATTTTTGGGGTTTGACCAAGACTTCATCGTGACCCAGGTGAGCAAAACTCTTCCTTTTTGGTTGCAGTTGTGATTTTTAGCTTGATTTCTGTGTTTTATGGAAGCAAATCTATTTGGGTTTTATTAAAATGGTATGTTCTTGAAGTTAATGACTTTATAAGAGAGCAAATGGTAGCTGTTAATGTACACGGTATTTGTCATCTTTTTTTGGTGTGTATAGATTTGGTTGGTGCAAGATCTTTGTTGGGGGTTTTCTGCTGGATTTGATGGTCTGAGTGGTATTAGATTTTAGGTTTTAGTCTTTTTTTTTTTGGTTTAATCCTTCAAATATTTTTACCATATAAATGAGAATTTAGAACATGATTGAGGATCTGATTTATTTATTTTTTTTTGTTTTTGGTAGGGAATAGGATGTAACTAATGGGTTGAAAGCAACCAAAAAAAAAAAAAAAAAAAAAAAATTTGATGGGGAGTTATAGTGAAGAGGAAGAGGATCAATTTTTTGATTCACGAGAGGAGATATCTTCTGTGTCTGATTTGGGTTCGGATTGCTCTGAGGACTGTAGTTCTAGTAATGGCCACTTTGACAGTGTTTTGAATAGATTTTGCAATGAAATTTGGACTAAGAACCCAGAAAGTGTACATGAGCGCCGCAGTAGGTTTCTAAAATGGATGGGCTTAAGTTTGGATTTGAATTTGATCATGAGAGAGGAGGATGGATCGTGCGACAAAATTGAAATGGCTATTGACAGAATCATGGAAAGTAGTGGGGCAGTGCTGAGAACTCAGGGTTTTGAAGAGGGATTTTCTCTTAGTACCATGTCAGATAAAGTGCCAGAATCCCTAGAAAATGGTGTTTCAGAGGATAATTTTGTGTTTAAAATCAAGAATTTGGACGATGGAACTCAGTTTGCTGTGGATGAATTGGGGCAGGATGGAATGCTTAGTAGACTACGTGAAGTGGGTTCCAATCGATCCATTAGTTTTCAAGAGTTTCATAGAAATTTTGGGCCTTCTCCTTTGGTTCATCATCACTTGCGGAGAGAAATTGATGAGGCAAGGTATTTGGTAGATGCAAAAAAGAAAGTGAGGAGGGGTTGGCTAAGGTCATTAGGTGCTGCAGCATGTATTGTTGATACTGCTGCTCTACAGACCAGTGATCTTGAATCAGCATTAAGGACGGGGATGCGAAGAGTTCGGGTTTATCCCTATAGTAAGAGGTCCAAAGAACTGTCCTCCCTTTATGTTTGCCAGGAATTTGTAGCACATGAGGGGCCAATATTGACAATGAAGTTTAGTCTTGATGGAAGATACTTGGCAAGTGCTGGCAAAGATGGAATTGTGCGTGTGTGGAAGGTGATTGAGGAAGAGAGCTCAGACAATTTTGAAAATCTAGAAATTGATCCTTCATGTGTGTACTTCACAGTGAATCATCTTTCCAAATTGTCTCCTCTTGATGTTGACAAAGGGAAATTCGGTAAGATGGAGAAATTGAGGAAATCTTCAGACTCAGTTTGTGCCATTCTCCCTACAAAGGTTTTCCGGATATGGGAGAAGCCTCTACATGAGTTTCAGGGACATAGCGGCGACATCTTGGATCTCTCATGGTCCACAGAGGGGGTTAGTATTTGGAATCAAGCAAGGTTTTTATTTTTATTTTTTATTTTATTGCTTCCTGAATTTGATGAGTATTGATGCCATTTTCGTTTTTTGGGTACTTGCCTCAGTTTCTGCTGTCATCCTCTGTTGATAAGACAGTTCGTCTATGGCAAGTGGGATGTGACAGATGCCTAAGAGTTTTCTCCCATAATAATTATGGTGAGCCTGCTGATTGTTCATATTAATCTCTAACATCTACTTGTTCAATGCTTTGTTTAATGTTAGTTGATCTATGTTGGTTTATTTCTAACTCTGCTCTCCCATTTTGTTTCAAGTCATTTCACACTGATTTTTATACTGCTATTATTTATGCAGTGACGTGTGTTAATTTTAACCCTGTGGATGGAAATTACTTCATCAGCGGTTCAATTGATGGAAAAGTTCGAATCTGGGAAATTGTTGGTTGTAAGGTTGTGGATTATATTGATACCAGAGAGATAGTCACTGCTGTGTGTTATCGGCCTGATGGAAAGGTATGACAACTTTTATGGGTTTAGTTTCTGCCATGAAACATTTGGCATGATATACTGAATTAATCAACTTTTGCAGGGAGGAATTGTTGGTACCATGACTGGGAACTGCCGATTTTATGATATCATAGGTATGCATATCTTCCTGGAACAACCAAACAAATTTATGTTTTTGGTTAATCTTTGCAGCATGTTAATCTTTACAATTCTAGTAAGAGAGAGAGGAAAAAAAAAAAAACTGTTTGAACTAGCTAATGAGCTATAGCTAAACTGGCACTTCATTCTCCTATAATGATGGGATGGAGGGTGAGGTCATGGGTTCAAGATCCAGTAGGCATGTGTGTGTGACTTACAAATAACAAAACTGTTGTAATTACAAAGAATTATAATAATTAGTTGGTTAACTGGTATTTACATTTTGATCACTGACTTCTTGACAGGATGGAATTCTCGTCTGCATATTGGCTTGAGGATATGTTCATATCTGTACTGATTTCTCTGGGTTTTTTTTTTTTTGGTGTATTGTGTTTTTGTGCGTGTGGCTTAAGTGGTCTTAGTGATCCATGATAGAAATGCTGAGCAACAGGAATGGCAGAGTTGATTTTAATTTGAATAGGCGCATTATGGAGTTGCATTGATGGAAACATGTTCACATGTTTATGTGGAAACAAATGGATAATATATTTGGCTGTTGTGATGATTTTAGATTCATTTGTTTAACATGGTTTTTGAAATTTCATAAGAGGCTGTCAAATTCCAGGTATCAGCCTCTAATAAATTGGGGCAAAGCTGCTTACCATGACCTCACCCAAACCCCACAAAAAGTGGGAGCTTTATGCATTGGGTACAACCATAAGAGGCTGTCATTTTGATTAATCTATTTATGGCTTTAGATATTGTCTTTTGTTGCCCATCTATTCTGTAGAGATAGGATAACTTGTTTGACAAGTGTTGAAGACAGAAAATGTCTCATGTTGAATTTATGATATCATAGTATCTGATGCTCTATTCATGAAAATTTAAAACCTCAAAACTTTATTGAAGGGTTAAATAACTTTTTATGGATCAACTTTTTTATTTTAAAAATTCTTTGCACATTAGATTTTCTAATTCTGATTTAATACAAATATGCTTACATGGTTTATTGCTAACTTATAGTGTTTTGTTGTTTCAGATAATCATCTGCAACTGGATGCTCAAATATGCTTACAGGGAAAAAAGAAGTCACCAGGCAAGAGGATAACTGGCTTTCAGGTTAAATTATATCCGCTATTTTGTTCTATAATTTGTGCTCTTTTTAGTTTTTACTAACTAATTTAGTGGAAAAGACTAACTTAATATGGCTTTACTCTTTAGTTTTCCCAAAGTGATGTGAGCAAAGTAATGGTCACCTCCGCTGATTCAGTAGTCCGTATTCTTATGGGGGTTGATGTCATATGCAAATTCAAGGGTATGTTTTTGTGAATCATAATTCTCATTTTTCTGTTCTGCAATTTAAAAAGGTTCTTTTAGTTGCATGGCGAACAATTGTTTTTAATAATTTTGCATATGCAGTCTCCATTTGTTAAAATATACTGGAACTGTTAATAAATTTTTGGTAAAATTACAATTTTACCCCCCAGGGTTTGTTCCTATCACAATTTAATCTATAAACTTTCAATTGTTACATTTAACCTTCTAAAGTTTGGATTAAAATGAATCATAGGGTTCTGTCCAAATTAACAGATTTTGCATCTTGTGGACGAACTTTTTCAATTACAACTTACCCTCTTGTGGTTTAACCCTATCACAATTTAGTCCCCAAACTATTCAATTGTGACATTTTGGCCCCCTAAAGTTTAGTTTAAAATGAAGCCTTTAATGGGTATTTGGATGGAACCCTAACGATATCATATAATTCCAAACTGTTAGGGGTCAAATATGGCAATTGAAAATTTGTGGACTACGATGTGATAGGACCAAATCACAGGAGGCTAAATTGTAGTTTTCCTGGTGGGTTCCAGTTAATTCAACTGGTAGTCCTTTGTTGTCAAATAAGGGACTTGGGTTTGAATCTTGTTTACACCAAAACCAATTAGTGTCTTAGTTTGATGATAAAGAGCAATCATCATGGAGCGGACATTATAGGATTAAATCCTATCATATCTATCCCAAAAAAAAAAAAATTGTAATTCTCCCCAAATTTTATGAAGTTTATGTTCATTTTATTGTTAATTGTTAACTCTCTGCATCTTCCATTTTCAGGTCTTAAAAATGCGGGAAGCCAGATGTCTGCGTCTTTTACCTTAGATGGGAAACATATTGTCTCTGCAAGTGATGATTCAAATGTCCACATCTGGAACTATGCAAGCCAGGACAAGGTTTCTTCTCGGCCAAAGACTATTTGGTCTAGTGAGAGTTTCCTGTCCCACAATGCATCAATTGCTATACCTTGGTGTGGCATACAAGCGTTGTCAGAAACACTTCTCTCCCCAACATTGAGCACAGATGTACGGGGTAGTAATGTCAAAACTGGATCAAAACATCGCAATTTTGATGAGAGTACTGACCAAAAAATGCCTCTATCTTCACCTGATTTTTTCTCTCTAAGCCGCAGGTTTTTGTTGGAGTCTTTGCCAAAGGGATCTGCAACTTGGCCTGAGGAGAAACTTTCTGATTCAAGCCCAATAGCTATTCCACCTGTGATATGTAAATCTGAGTACAAATTTTTGAAGAGTGCTTGTCAGAGCACGTTCAGTTCTCCTCACATGTGGGGTCTTGTGGTTGTGACTGCAGGCTGGGATGGGCGGATTAGAACGTACCACAACTATGGGTTACCCGTTCGTATTTGAAAATATAGGTCTTACTTTCGGATTTGCAATTTGTCATTGCAGATCTGAGTACAAGATTTTGAAGAGTCTTTGCCACAACTCACTTCTCACATCCTTGTGGTCGTGACTGCAGGCTGGGATGGACAGATTAGAATGTACTGCAATTATACATTACCTATTCCTCTTTGAAATCCTGTGTTTGGGAAGATCATCAGACCTTAGTTTCAGTTGTATGGAACTTTAAAGACGTTGATCTCGTTGTTGTAGCAGGATGCAAGGGGTTTAGATTCAAATGATTCTCTCTGCATGACAGTTCTGTTGGTTGTGAGGAAAAAAAGGGTTGGGGGCAGGGGGGGATCTAGTGTGGATCCTTTATAGATTACAAAGTGTATTATACTTCAGTCTGGGCATGCCAATTGGCAAAGCCTTTTTTAACTGCAGTCCAGCCAGGTCTCAAAAGGAGCCTTTGGATTGCTCTTGTATTGGATTCTCATAATACAGGTTTAATTATGATTCTTTTATTTGTTTAAGACCTGAGGACTGTCAGCTCAAAGATATATGTGCTTATGGTCTAGCTTGATGTGTGTTTAAATTGCTTGTATTAGAACCAACATCTATGGGGTTTTCTTTTAGGGGCCTGTTAGAGAGCTTGGCTGAAATTTTATTTATGAAAAGTAAGTTTTGTGTGAGATGGGGAGTACCACTCTCAGCTAGTTCAATTTTATTTGTTGTATTATAGGTGCCAATGCCAATGCATAGATAATGGCCCTTCTGAGTAGCTGAAATTTCTTTTGAATTTCATGCGACCATCTTCAGCAGAATTTCCAAATTTTTGTACTATTTGGAGAATAAATGGTGACTTTTACTTTTTAGCTACTTACTTTTTCAAATACACTTCTAACAGATTCTCTATCCCATTCTCTATCTTATTTAAATATTATTTCTTTATTCATTATTTATTCTTTTTTTAAAAACTACACTTCTTTTAACATTTTTTTTATTCAACACCTAATTATTATAATATGAAAAAAGCATTTGAAGAGTGAACAGTAGCTCATCAGACTTGATGAGCTACTGATTATGAGCCAAAAAAAAATTTAGGAATAGAGAGTCCATTGGAGAGCTTTTTTTGGATTTGACTCTATTATAGAGAGAATTTTGGGTTTACAGAGGCCATTAGAGATGCTTTTCGTGGTATATTGCTTGTGTCAAGGTCTGCAGTATAAAGTTTCTGAATCTCTAAAAAGGAGAACCAAGATTGAACGGTTTACTAATTATCTGGGGAGTGGGAATTTGGGTTTGGTGCAAGCCATGCTTCCTTCTTGAGAAGCAGAGTGGATATGTTATTTTTGTGGATGTCTGAGGTTAGGCCAATGAACCTAATCTGAGTTGCTGTACAATCTGGCAAACGCTTATGACATGTAACTACTATCCCTATTTAACAACAAACAATTGCATATGCTTTTTACTATGACCAAGTGGTGATGGCAACAATAATGTATGTAAATGATTAATTATATTGGACAGATTCATGCACTAAATGTTAGAGCTCTATTATCAACACTAATACAGGAGAGACTTCTAACAAATACTTTCAATTTTTAGGACAATTATAATTTATCCTTTATGGATTTATCTTATCATAATTCAATTTCCAAATTTTTCATTGTTATTTTTATCCTTAAAGTTTGGACAAAAAGGAAATCTTTAGGATTCAGTTCAAATTAATAACGATTTTTATTTTAATCCAAACTTTAGAAATCAAAATGTAACTGTGGGGCCCAACAATTCGTGGACCAGGCCCATTTATCCTTAGAGCGTCCGAAGGCCCAATCCGAGGAGAGCTGTGGCCCAAGCTCTACAACGCAGAGCACAAAACAATTTTTGGGAAGCAGCCGAGGACAGTTTAGTCCTCGGCAGATCCATAATCCCACCAGAATAAAGGGGCAAAACTGGAATAGGGACGAATTAGTAAGGAAATCCAGAATATCTTGGGGAAGTTATCCGTACTACCCTTCTAGATAAGGCCAGACGCCTGACAAAGCCGTACTCTGCAGCTTTATCAAACCATCCCCAACAATTCCGGGATTGGACTGATGGGACAAATGTCAATGTTCGTAAAGATCGACCCTACACGTGGACGAAGGGCAATGAATGCAAGCTAGTATAAAATAAGGAAGTAAGTAGATCTGGAGGAGGCCCTTTTTTCCACCTCCGAAAAAAGAGAGACTACATGGGAAACATCTCAGGAACACCGGACTTCATGGAAGAAAGTCCGTCGTTGGGCAACCGAGAGAAGACCTCAAACAGGTCCTCGGATCAACTCCGAGGAGCTCCATCCCACGGGGTACGACGCCTTAGGGCTTAAATGTTCATACCCAATTCCCTTTTTCTACGTAGATTCCTCTAAAGCCATGACCGGACAACGCCACTTGACCAACGGCTAGCTTTTCAAGCCCACTCTCTACAAATCATATTGTGAGGGATCTTTCGTACGCGAGCCCAACATCCTTATTGGGCCGCCAGAGAATTGTGTCCTTACAGTAACAATTGAAGAAAAAAAAATGGGACAAAATTATTCTTGGTCAAACTACAAATGAGTAATTTGTTGTCTAAAAAAAATGAAAAATCTGTTAATTTGGACCAATCCCTAAGTTACATTTTAAATTTTAAATTTAAACTTTAAGAGGTCAAATGTAGCTATTGAAAGTTCCTGGAATAAATTGTAACAATGCTAAATCCCAATGGAGAAATTGTAATTTTCTCAAAGTTATTATTTTTGGTAACCAAATCACAGGTACCATCTCGTTAATAAATGTAACAACAAAATATGTTGTTGTTAACTATTTTTGTGAATATTAAATGGCAGAATAGTCAACATCTTTGCAAACTGTTATTATTACACTTGCCTAATTTTACAAGTAAGCATAATTCACATTGACACATTAATATTGTTCGCTCATTTGAATTTGATGTTCCCTTTTTCTCAAAAAAATAATTTGATGTTCCCTCTATACGTGTCAATGTTCCTGTCTCACAAAATAAATATAAAAACCTTTTGTAGCTGATATGGTTGAATTAATTAATAAAAATAATGATGAAGATGAGTTGGGTTTGAAGTGGTCTTTAGATAGATGAGAAAATGAAGTGATAATGAAGCCTATAAAATGAAATATTTGCCTACTATTAAAAGGCAAAACTACTTTACCCAAAAGTAAAAATAAAGGATCTAGGGGTGCACTTAAAAATTGAAAACATGTATTTGAAAATATGTGTAGAAATACGTGTGGATCAAAAAGTATGTGGAAATACGTGTAATATTGTTTAAAAACTAAAAACATGTATTTGAATGGGTGTACCAAACAGAATTTCTAACCTAGCAATTATGGGAAACAGTCAAATAAAAGGTGTCACCTCTAAATGGCAAATTGTACCATATGGATAATAAGGACTTAACATGCCGCATATGGCCCATAGAGATGCACCAAGGACCTTCCAAAATGCTTTGCATCAATGGGCTTCATGGGTCAATTATAGAGCCTATTAGAGAGAAATAGCAACTATGTTTTAGGTTAGCTAACCTTCTTGTCCCGGATCACCCAAGAATTTCCCAAACAATTTTTTTTTTTTTTTTTAAATTGTTACCAAAAGGATAGATTTGGAGTTTGATTCCATCTGAAAAAGAAAAAACAAATCTTTGGAGTCTGGACTTAAGAAGTAAGAACACCATAAAATAATAATAATAATAATAATAATAAAGTCTACAAACACAAATTTTTTTGACAATTATCAAGGTGACAAGTTAGTATTGGTAGGTAATCAAAATGAATGAATGTTTCATCGTTTCTAAATGAAGAATTTGATGTTGGCTTTGCTGCCTTTTAAGCTATAATGTTGTTAAATTTGTTTGGTCAATATACTAATTTGTGTTCTAATATTACTGATTTTTTTTTTTATATATAATTTTATCAGTTATGCTTGTATTTGTATATTGATTGATTGATTTTTTTGAGCATGCTCTTTAATTGTTGTTGAGTGGTATAACTTGAATAGTTGAGCATGAAAGTCTTTTGTAGCTCTAGTATATAAATATATAATGTCTACATAGATAATGAAATGGATGATGATGATTAGGAATTTAGGACGATGGTTATAAGAATCTTAGAATGAGAATAATTAAATGTTCACTTCACTTTAATATTCATCTTGCTTTTGGATTTTATATTGTAGTTAGTTTCCATTTGCTAACTTATCTTGGATTTCAAACTTGGAACTTAAATCTTGCAAAATATTTCCATATGTTTTGATAAATATTTTGGTATTTGGTTGCTAATTAAACATTTATTGAACTTTTTAGATACATTGGGTCAAAACTTAAATATATTTGTTTCGTTAGTATAGACTTAGCGATGTATGACATGCAAATTACATTATATGATGTAAATCTAAGTTTTTTTATAGATGAATTTATAATTTAGGTGATTATTCAACATACAAAGCCATCATCAATGTGTTTTTTTCTTTAAATCTGAAAATATGTAGGATCTTATGATTCACAATCCGATCTTACAATCTACGATTCCAACTACTTTCAACGATCTTATGTAGGATCCCAATTTTGACAACTTTGCTTGGAAGTCTATCAAAATAAGCTCAAAAGGTGTTTTTTTTTTTTTTTTTTTAATTTAAAATTTTTATTTTTAAAGGGACATTTTTGGCATTTGTCAAATGCACTCCAACTATCATTTTTTCAAAGGGATTATGGGTATCCTATTTACTTAGAAGAAGAGTTTAAAAAAAATTAAATTGAGAAGGAAAAAAATGACATTTAAATTGAGGGGGGAGAAAATATTTATGATTTAGCCCCACTGTGATACATTAATCATGTATTATTGATATAGATTGATGGCATAGTAGAATTTTGTAATTCCCTAGATTTCAGTCATTATGGCTAACAAGGGGGTTTATCAAATACAGTATGACGCAAATAATACAAATTTTTTGTCTCATTTTTTGTGTTTCACTTTATATTTCATTAATTACAATTTGTTGTGTATTTCAGAAGGAGGTGGTATATAAAATAGAATACAAAAAATAGAACATAATATTTGTATTCGGAGGAAGCAGAGGAAGAAAGTAACTAATAAGATATATTTTTTTCCAAAAAAAAAAAAAAAAACCCTAATAAGCTAATCAATTATTTTAAATAAAAAAAGGGGAAATATTATGAAATTATTTATGGTCCGCCATAGTGGATGATTTTGTTTAATTCCAATTGCCAAATATGATAAGGAATGGATTGGTTGGGAATTGTTTGAATTGTCACGTAGCATAATTATATTCCAATTATTGAGTATTTTTGGCTGCTTCTGGCGCATTTGAAAAAAATGCCTAGCTTACCAGCATGAGATTGAGAAGGCTGAAAGAATATATGCTCTAGCTCTACCCCATAAAGAAATTTGGTATACAAGATGGATACTTTGAAGCAAATCGGACTGTGAAAACTGATACAAGCATGAATATGGGTTCAGCGGGCACCACAATCAAGCCCTTCGACATTTATGCTATGCTACTTAAATTGATGTCGCGGAAACGTAAAGAAAGCACATACAATACTCTCTTTGAATCCATGAGGGGTTTCTTTAATCCATAAGGTAATAAACTAGAATCCGCCAGAGAAAAGTTTGAGAAAAACTCTGCAATTTTATTAATACTAATCTCTGAAAAACGTTTATAGATTTAGAGGCCTATTTAAGGGCTTCCTAAAACTTGACAGATAAGGAAACATATTCTAAAATAAGTCTTAATTAATACCTAACACTTACCGGAATCAAATTTGACCTAAAAAGTATTAAAAACACCTAAAAACAAGAAAATAAACGCCCTAAACCTAAAATAACAAAAATTACATAAAAATACCAAAAATAATAAATTACAGAAATTAATTTAAAGATTGTGTCCTATGTCAGACTCCTCCACTTGAAACAAACTTGACCTTGAGTTCATCTTTGAAATTTGAAATCTTCTACTCCAAATAAACAAATACTTCGAATGCTTCAATAACTTGATTCGGTTCTGAAACTTGAATCCTTCATAAAGTGTAGCATAAAATTTCTTCTCATCTACTTTCAATTTATTTGCAACATCAATCAATAAAAGGTTGATAGTAAAATTAAAATTTTATACACCAAGAAAATCAACATATTGTATAGTCATCTTCAATAAATCAACTAAGATCTGAGGATTGTAAGTTGTGGACTCATCCTCATATTTGACCTCAATTAAATCTTCCACAATGTTCTCAATAATTACCATTTCTTCATTCTTGTCATTATCCACAATTAACTCAACCTTCGTTTCTTTGACCTCTTCATCAAATTTTTGACAAGTGGTATCTTCAATCTTCAATTCAATAACTTGTTGCAAGTCTTGATCTTTTTTAATCACTTCAAATTTTTCTTTAGAAGTAGGTTGCTTCTTGTCAACTCTCAAACCATTTCCTTTACTTGATACATGGACTTGGCTGTAATAATTTTGGTTTTGTGGTTGACCTTTCATGTTTTGAACATATTGCTTTTCATATGAAAATACAAATTTATAATCAACACTTGTATAATCTAGTACTATATCATAATAGTTAATGAGTCCATAAAAGTCATTAAGATCGTCCATCTTAATGGACAACCATTGCGTCATTAGTAGGCCATCAAAGAAAGATGAGTAACCGCTCAACACTGTTTGTTTTTAGACCCCTTAAAACATAACTAGATTAACCTTGTTAATTAGCCAAGTGATTACTTAGTCAAATTATCAAATCTAGGTTAACACAAATATATCATATCATTGTAAAGTGCGGAAAATAAAAAACACAATAATATGATAACCTAGAAAAACCAAACTAGTAAAAAACCTGGGGAGGATTTAACCTAGCTATCCTCAAGGTAAAACGAATCCACTATGAAAGAATTGAAGTTTTCACAATAGCAACTTAGACCACTAACATCTTATTGCTACCTCGAGTAGGAAACTTACTACCACGACCACATGACAGCTCCGAGTTTACAGATTACTTTTTTCTTGGATTCCCAGCAAGCACAAGCACTCTTGCTTGTATATCTTTAAGCTCTAGAATCTGCAACTAAATTGATCACCAAGCTCTCAACATCAATCTTGAGATTGGGACCCTAAGTGTATGTGAAGACAAACACCTTTAAATCTCACAAAAGATTCACACACACAGCATAAAAAGCAACCTCAAAACGTGGCTAGGGTTTTCCCTTTAAAACTTAAGACAAAACATAAAACCTTACACGTCAAATGGGCTTAGGTTGAGTTGGAAAATTCTGTAGAAAAACAATCTGCACGAGCTTCGATTAATCGAGTCTAATTTTCGATCGATCGAGCCAGGAAAATTTGCACAGTAAATCTTGTAGAACACTCGATTCTAACTTTACATATAAACACACTTCGAGCAAGTCTAAAACAAGACTAAAATGTTTTGATCATGGTTTGCCAACATTACAAATTGAAATTCTTATACATTAGTTCCTAATTCCTTAGAACCTAACAAACTCCCCTTTTGGCAATTCGTGACAAAACACAAACTTAAACAAAATGCTAAAAGTTACATAAAAAATAGCCCATTACAAAAACATTGCCCAACAAAACAAATTTAACATAACTACTATCTATCAGTTGCAAGAATAGACAGCAGCACGAATGAATCAACCTGTATATTCCTAAAATACTCAACAAACGCATAAACGCATGTGTGGAAAATACAAGTAAAACAAAATAAATTCTTGATTTCACATAACATAAACTACAAGATATATATCATGAATAACCTCATAAAAATAAATCAATAATCAATGTAACACAATATGAAACAAGAAACAAATATAAATACATCATAGTATCTCCCCCTATCATGGACAACCCAATCAAAAACAAAAATACATCATGAGTCAAAAATGTAGATATAGAATGAAGCACCTAGATACAATCTTAAAGCTCCATAACTCCAAAACATCAAAAATCTCCCCCTAACAACAAAAAACCTTCTACATATGTACTTCCCCTTTTTGTGATGAATTGCCAAAGGGCACTCACTCATCATCAAAAGGAGGTGGCGGAGACCGTCTAAAACGCATCAAATCTGCTCGCAAGGCACGAAGCTCATCAAGCATGTCCATCAAAAGCTGACCATGTGCTGCCAGAACGGTCATGATAGTCTCCAACGTACGACGAATGTCTGAATCATCCGAAGTAGAAGGTGGGGGAACAGCATCAGTAGCAACAGGATCGACAGATGCCTCAGTAGAAGTATCACCTGTAGAGGAAGAAGGAGGAGGTGCGACATCGGAAGACTCAACCCTAGGGCATTTAGAGCATGCTCTCATCTAAGCATCCCTCTGCCTAAGAAAGGTGGCACCGATAGGAGCAATGATATGAACAGGCTCAGATGTAGGAAACTGCTCTAATCCTAAATGCAAAAGAATCCAATGAATGAAAACCAGAAAGAAAATAGCATGAGTGGTAGAACTACTCCTATGAACCTCAATCAAGGAACAAATAAAAAGATGAGGAAAACTCATAGTAGCGTCTGTGTTAAGGGCATACAAAAAGGCACAACGCTCGATAGGGATGGTGTGCAAATGAGAGATAGGCCACAAAGAATGACAAGCAATCCGAAAGAAAAGATAATGAATCTCAGTCAACTCAACAGACGTGATCCGAGGATTAAAACCCCATTAGATAGAAGTACCAGTGATGTATGACATGATATCATCTAAGGGAGGAAACTCATCATAAGGGTAAACCGGATGCTGGACCAGTGGCACCCTAAGAGCAGCAGCCACTACCGAAGGACTAATGGTGTACTCATCACCCCGTATCCAACTTCTCACAAGAGTGTTGGAATCATAGGAGTGGACAGAGAGATTCGAGTAGAACTCTCTAATCAAGGTAGTCGGAGGTGGATGAGAAATATCCATCAATGGTAACTAGCCTCGACGCTCAATGTTTCTCCTAATCTCAGGGTTAAGCTCATCTAAGACAACCTTTCTCTCAGCCTAAATATTCCTAATAAGGTTTAGCTTCTCAAAAGCTTCCTGGTTTTTCTCACTGAGGAAGCTCTCACTATCAAAGGTAGGGGAAGAAGTAGAGGTGGAGGTCCTATGGGCTATAGTTTTCCTAACCATGATATAAGGATCAAAGGACAGATATAAAAGAGAAAGAGAGAGAGAGAGAGAGAGAGGAAAAAAAAAAAAAAAAAAACCAAAGGGTAGACTGCAAGTTAGCACAGAAATATATAGAAATAAAAATTCTATATGATACATTAACAATATCAACACATGATGCATGCTCTAATGCAGTGAGAATAAGTTCAATTGAACTTTAAAGTCACAAAATTGGCTTGAGCATAGAGTTTAAATAAAAAAATCCCAAATTTGAAAACCCACTTTCAAAAATCCAACAAATTGACCAAATTGATCATCACACAAGATAGATGACATAAAATAATGATCAAAGCAATCAATCTAACAAGTCAATTTTATTAAATTAAGCTCAATTGAACAAATTCCCCAAATCGGGTAGGTTCAAGCCCTAGAATTTTCAATTTTTTCAAATCATCAAATTGATCAAATTAATTCACAAAGATCACTTTTATATTGTCCCACAACAAAAACCCATTGATCAATTTCCAAAGAAAAGGCTTAAATCAACAAAAAATCCCAAAATTTCATAGGTTCGAAATTATCCCCAAAATGCATGAAAAAAAAATGCATGAAACATGAAAATAAATGAAAAATGAGGGGTATAAAGGTCTTACCGGCCTTAGAGGACAAAAACCCTTGAAGAAATTTGAGGGAAAATGACAAAAATCTTGCTTGGAATCTTAGATTGATCAAAGAGAGAGAGAGAAAAGCTTTTGAAAAGTTTGAAAGTGATAGAACACGTGAAAAGCTTAAGGTTTTTAAAAAACTCTCTATACGATTTTTGATTGATCCAACAGCGATCGAGTAGGTCAGATTCAAAACAAAATTTAATCGCATTTTCGATCGGAAGAGAAATAGATTCGATCAATCGAAAATCTGGAAAACACAATTTTTTGAAAGAGCAATTTTATGCAGAAACTCCTCAAAGCATATTATTTTATGAATAAAATGCATGAGTATGAGATGAAATGCTCTTCAAAAACACTTGTATTGAACCCAAATTTCCCAAAAATAAGATTTTCAATAAGTTATCCTTAAATTCTCAAACTTCAAACACAGTTTGCATTAAACTCAAGGAATTTTCAATCTTGGATAGCCAAAACAAAATCATACACAATAACATGTACAAAGTTTAGCAAAGAGTAACTTGTGTAGTGTGTGCAACTAGCAAAGGCTTGAGATACATGTGAGGTGATATGTGAATAGTAAGCAATCACAATTTCTACAAAATTCATTACATAAATTTGAGAGAGACTATCACCTAAAGAGTTACATCATATAATTCCCACATCTCTTAGAATAAAATCTTACAATCATGTAAGTTTCTTGATTTGTCTCATAATATACACACCAATTTTATTTGATTAGAAACTTATTAAAATAGTCAGGATAATGTACACACCAATTTTATTTGATTGTGAAGTTATTAAAATAGCCCAATAATGTATACACTAATTTTAGCATTTAAACCGAGGTTACACCTTATGTTCTTTTTGTGCATGTGCTACACTTTCTTAAACACAAAATCATATGATATGCACTAAGGTGTTCATGATTGACTAGTAAATAGTGGTGAAATGGTTATTTATGCCTTTCTCAATAAGATCAAGTCCGACAATTAAAGGCATGTGACTTCAAGATCAAGACAAAGTGATCAAAAACTATAAACATCTTCCCACTCAACATGCACTACAAAGCTTAAACTAGTAAAGTGCAATAAATAAGCTCATCAAAGCTAAACAAGGTACATACACATGTTATGTAAAAATAAATTGGCCAACCTTGATTTCAAATCCAAGACAAATAATGCAAAACACATTTTGCTTCCCTTTTCACTTTTTTTTTTTTTGTTTTTGAAAAGAAATAAAAAAAACAACCTAGAATGAAATGCATGAATGTTATGCAATGCAAATTTTAGAAAAACAAAGAAAACAAAAGCAACAAAAAAGAATGGTCACAAAGAGTAGAGTGATGAAACACAAGGACCATGTTAGAAAGACTCAATTAAATTGAGTCTTTTGCGTCCAAAACTTTTTAGATGCAACTCTAACATTGGAGTTATTCTTCAAATTAGAATTCTGAGCAACTCCAGGATTGGAATAAAGGTTTAAAACTTTTACCAACTCACCAATAAGTACCATTGGATATTGTGTTTGAGGCATAGGTACTTTTGGCTTATTTGCTCGCTTAGCAGTTTGCAACTTGAAATAGTTTGGACGAATGTGCCTAGAATTTCCACAAAAAAATGACAAACCCATGTAGGTCTATCATGTAACTTGCCCTTAAGAGGATAAGGAGTCTTAGGTTTAGATTCTTGAAGATCAACCCTAATTTTCCTAGAAGGTGAAACTTCTACAGGTTTGACAACCTCACTCACAGGAGGCTTAGATGAAGGAACAAAATTTGTGGAATGAGTTTCAGGCACAGAGATGCTTTCTACAAAACCTAACCCAGTTTTGTCAGAGGGAGACTTTTGAACACTCAGCATGTGATTAAGTTTGGAGCTTGCAGACCTATTAATTTGTTCTCTAGCAACAGATAATTCAAGTTCCAAATTCTTAACTTTATCAAGTAAAAGCAAGTTCTCGGTCTTCATATTATTCAGCAATTCATTAGTATCAAACAGTTTTACAAGCAAATTCTTCTTATCAAGTTCAAGAGGTGCAGTTTCCTTTTAGCCTAAATCAACACTCATAGCATCCTTTGCAGCAACTTTGCAAAGTTTATTATAGACTTCTTGTAAATCTACATCCTTAGAAAGTTCCCCATCAGAAGGGTTCTCTTCAACAACAATACTTTCATCAACTATAGCAGTAGCTGTGAAAGTAATGAAATTTCCATCCTCATCACTACCAGACTCATTGTCAGAAATTTCATCATCACTAAAGGTTACAGCCATAGCCTTACCTTTAGACCTCAAGAATGTTGGACATTCAGATTTCACATGACCATACCCTTGATATCCAAAACATTGTTGACCCATAGAATTATTAGAAGGTTGACCTACTTTCTCTTTAGGTTTTTCAGTGTTGTTCACCTTAGTGGGATCATTCCTCCTAAAATTTCTAGGTTCAGTGTTGTTTTTACCTCTTGCCCTTATGTTATTGTTCCTTAGAAAGTTTCTAAAGTTCTTGGTAAGATAGGCAATCTCTGTAACAGAGAGCTCATCATCAAATCTATTCACATCAACATCATCAACAGACTTAAGAACCATTGATTTGGATTTGCTAGTCTTAGGTAGGTCCAACTCATAGGACTGAAGAGATCTTATAAGTTCATCAACAGGGATGGAGTCCACATCCTTACTTTCAGTGATGACAGTCACTTTGGGTTTAAAATCCTCAGTCAAAGATCTAAAAATTTTCCTAACAATCTTAAGTTGATCATAGATTTCACCCAAATTATATGCAGAATTAACAATATCATTAAGCTTAGCATAGAATTCATCAAAACTTTCATCATCAGACATCCTAATGCTTTTAAATCTAGTTGTTAACTGCCTTTGTGCCTTCATACACAGTTTGGATGATATTCCAAGCAATATGAGCAATCTCAACATTAGAGATTCTCTTAAATTCCTCCATAGAAACAACATTAAAAATAACATTCATAACTTTGCTATTAAAAGCAGTTGCTTCTTTTTGAGAAGTTTGCCACTCACTAACAGGAGTAGTGGGCTTCTCCCATCAGTATTTAACGAAGTTCCAGACTCTCTTATCAATAGATTTCGGGAATGCTTTCATCCTTACTTTCTAATAAGCATAATTATTCCCATCAAAGTGAGGTGGAATAACAAGAGAGTGTCCGTATTCCATGACAACCGGGGTCAAGGATAAACTCTTAGATCAAAGGATCTAAACACTAGAGCTAACCTGCTCTGATACCATTTGTTTGTTTTTAGACCCCTTAAAACACAACCAGATTAACCTACTTAATTAGCCAAGTGATTACTTAGTTAAATTATCAAATCTAGATTAACACAAATATATCATATCATTGTAAAGTGTAGAAAATAAAAAACACAACAATATGATAACCCAAGAAAACCAAACTAGTAAAAAACTTGGGGAGGATTTAACCTAGCTATCCTCAAGGTAAAATGAATCCACTATGAAAGAATTGAAGTTTACATAATAGCGACTTAGACCACTAACATCTTATTACTACCTCGAGTAGAAAACTTACTACCACGATCACGTGACAGCTCCGAGTCCATGGACTGCTTCTTTCTTGGATTCCTAGCAAGCATAAGCACTCCTGCTTGTACATCATTAAGCTCTTGAATTTGCAACTGAATTGATCACCAAACTCTTGACATCAATATTGAGATTGGAAACCCTAAGTGTATGTGAAGGCAAACACCTTTAGATCTCACAAAAGATTCACATACACAGTATAAAGAGTAACCTCAAAATGTGGTTAGGGTTTTTCCTTTTATACTTTAGACAAAACATAAAACCCTACATGTCAAACGGGCTTGGGCTGAGCTGGAAAATTCTGTAGAAAAACAATTTTCAAGAGCTTTGATCAATCGAGTCTAATTTTCGATCAATCGAGCTAGGCAGATTTACACAGTAAATCCTGCAGAACACTCAATTCCAACTTTACATATAAACACACTTTGAGCAAGTATAAAATAAGACTAAAACGTTTTGATCATGGTTTACCAACATTACAAATTGAAGTTCTAATACATTAGTTTCTAATTCCTTAGAACCTAACAAACACATTCAATAATGATCATCAAAGGTCTTAAACTCTCATCAAGACAAACAACGTTACAATTAGGGTAATAACCACCCTCATTTATGTGCAATAGCTACCTAAGTCACTTATAAAATGGACAATATGCTTCACTTGCTAAGGTACATAAAAAAAGACTACAAAATATCATCTATATACAAAATATATGGGTTGATACTGACTCAAGCATCGGAGGCTTCCCCCACCGAGCACAACCTGATGGTCTCTTTGATCCACTTTCTTTATCTTGTAGATCTCACAAGATCGTCAAAGGCTTTGGATTGGACGAGTGACCCAACTAAATTTTTTTGGCATCATCAGTTTGGGGCTGTCTGTGGGTAAGATTAGCCATTAAGCTTTTCCTACCACAAAGGGTCACTTAATTCAATCGAGAATTATGAATATGAAAGTACCGATCTAAGAGTGCCCCACGGGATAATACCCTACGATCATCTCTTCATTCTGCCCATACTCATTTCATTTAATCTACGATTGAACTGAGATGGGGGAGATAAAGAGGCATAACCAAGACACCTTTGTCTTCAAAGCATGACTCATCAACCAAACAAGTAGACGATGATGTGAGAGCCAAGATGCAGTGTCTCAAATCCTTTGGCCTTTAACTTTAGGGTCCACACCACTGAAACAGAGAAACAAAACATCCATTTGGGTCTAAAGGTAGAGACAATCAAGTGGGTGGCTCATTGTGAAGCGAGGGCTAAACAAAATACAACCACAAAATTCAAGCGATCTCAACAGGCCTTAAGGGTATAACCCAATTCTTGGGTCTTAAGGTCAAATTTATGTATTCCCGTTCTAGCTCTCCAAATATTTGCAAGTTGCAACAGTGTTTATATGATTGTTTTGGTATGTGGCTTCTTTTTTTATTTCATGCTAAACTACTTTAAGAATATTGGATCGCCTCACTTTGAAAATTTTCTAAATTAAAATACTTTCCTCACTAGCTTTACCCAAATATATTTGTCCCAATCCGAACAGCCAACATAAAACACAATTAAGCTCTCACTAGAAGTTCAAATGATTTTTAGTTTGGACTTAAACCATTCTAAGCATATTGTTCACAAGGCCAATCATAGGCAAATCACAAATCAGTTTTGCTCTTACACCTTAACTCAGATAATGTATTTTAGAATAATGCTAGAGATACAAACTATTTTACAAATTTTTTTACAAACTACTGATGTGGTAACTGATTATTGTTAAATGAAAAGGTGATAATAATGGTGGGCTTAGATGAAAACCAATAAGAGGTTGATCATGTTAACATTTTGTAAAAATATTGTAAAATAGTTTGTGTCTGTAGCATTACTCTACATTTTATTTATCTCACAAGAACTCCACATGGTTCACATCCGTAAAGGAATAGGCTAACACATCAGGTTTCAAAGATTTTTAAACACTTTACCAAGTGTAATTTATTTGTGTGAGAATAGGCCTATTTTTTTACTGTCAATCTTAAATGATTTTAAGATAGTCCCTCTTATTATTCCATCAAAAGCTAGAAGCTTAAAAAGAAATTTTCAAGAAAAATCGTCAATTTTATACTTGCCTCATAGGCTTAAAAATGATGCTGCTTTTTGACTTTCCAAAGTTTAAAGATCCCAATTTTGGGTACTTAAAAGCATGAAACCAGATATTTTTGAGCTTGAAGTCTTTAATTGCTCGTTTAAAATGGCGCATGACATACCTAAATTCTGGATTTTAGCATATGCATAACTAATTAATTACATGTGCAAAACAATGTTTTCTATCAATATCTCATATGTTATACACTAATGCACCCAAGTAGTGAAAGAAATATTTCTCAGTAGCTCTCTTTTTAGGAGAAATCCCATGAGCATGTGATTGATTATGAATTCACAAATAATAATCATGACCCACTATTCCAAACTTTTCTAAATGATATTGGCTGCTTTAATTTTGAGAAGGAATTCAAAATATATTTGTGTTATGCACTTTAAGGGATATTATGCTAATAGCTATGTCATAGACGCATCAACATATATCGTCTTTAATTTAGAGAAAATTTTATACATTTATAGCTAATATTATTTGTGAATTTTTTTTTATTGATATCGTTGCTCCTAGTCTAACACTTTGCACAACAAGAGTATATGTAGTACAACAACTAGACTATCTCGATTGTACACACTCTCAAGTCCACAAGATTAAGAATGAGAACTTATCAAGAAGAGTCTACCAAAAAGGAGATCAGAGGTATATGACATGATAGCACCATACCACCCCATCTCTATCTATATTTAATTGTTGACACTGTTATAAGGTAATTTTGTACCAAAGCCAAAAATCATGGAAAAACCTAGACTCTTTCCATAGCATCATGAATATTTCTTTCTTAAAAAAAAATTATGCTATATCGGTATGCTATATGTCTGTTACATAATGGCTCACACAATGATATGTAAGAGACATGATATTAAAACATTAGCTTGAATATTTATTGAATGTGAAAGTATGATTATAGATCACGTGTCAAGCATAAGCACTCTCTTTAAATTGTAGTACATTTGTAACCAATTAGGAATGTAACAATAGAAGCACCTGGCATAACCTTTGTCCCTAAAGGAAGGAAATATAACTTCGAACGTACAACGTGTCCTAGTCCTTGCGCCTTCAAAAGAATGAAGCAAAAGAGATCTAATTCTCAAACATGAAATAGCATGTTAAGCTTAACAAAATAGATCTTAAAAGAGGGAGAGCTTGTCAAGAAGACTACAACAATGAAAAGATCCAAGGTATGTACATAATAGTATCGTGATTTAAGGTCTCTTATCAAGATAACTCATTTATTTCTTTCTTTTTAATTAGTCATGCCAGATATTATCTTATTAGAACTAAGTGCAAATCAAGCTTGCATGATTATCTACAAATATGTATATATAGAACATGTTGAAAATGTTGCTATAAAATTATTACAATTATCACAGTTAATATGGCTATATGATTAGTAGATTATGGCTCATTATCAATAATTTGAGAAGTTCGATTAAGTCTCCTAGACTTGAAATGCTAGATGATCGTGTTTACAATATGGAAATGAGTTTAAGTCTCAATAAATTTCCATTGTCTCCGTTAACTCACCAAGACCTTTTTAAAGTGTCTTAAAAATTATATACAATGTCAGTTCCTAACAAGCTCAGTTTAAAGAAGCATATATTCAATAGCTTCAATCTTTATATATCATAGAATACATCTTTATGGTTCATATAGAATTGTGCAACATGCAATTGCCTATATGTACATTGTCATTCCCAAACGCAGCTAGCTGTATCGAAGTGACTTGTCTTAAATGACTATGTTCAAAGGAGTCCCGTCAAAACTAAGATTAAGCCCAAACAAAGAAAAATATAGGTTCAAAACATGACAAGCCATTCTTCTGGTCATTGTCAAATAGCGAATGCACCTTTCATGTTTGAACAAGGACAAAACCTCTTGACGTCTTTAGCATGAACAAAATAAGCGATAGAGTGAAGTAGACGTATTGCAACAATGCAACCTAGTTCCTGGGTCTTAAGGTCAGATTTAAGCATTTCTTTTCCCTTTTAGCTCTCCAAGTATTCAAAATAGTGTTTAAGTCAAATTTTAGGCATAATGACAAATAGAGCATGCGCTTCATACATAAAATAAGCCAATGTCTCTTTGATTGCATGGCATTAAATGTGCCTTTAATCGTCACTATCCAATTTTTCATACTTTTAACATGAAATGATATTGTTTGGGTGTAAGCTATGTCAATTCACCCAAAATTTTGTAAAATGTGTAAACCTAAAAGAGGTTTCCTAGATTACTAGCTTCAATTATGCAGAGAGCAAAAATTCAAAATTTTCTAAAGGGATGTCATAATTTAACGATGACAAACCCTTAAAGAAGAAAATGGGAATATAGTTAAAAGTTGTGAAAAATTCCATCTTCATCATAAATGCCGAGTTTAGCTCATGTAAATTATGGAGCCAATACAAATTCAACAAAGAAGAGCTCTATAAGTAAGAGTTCAAAAACAAAGAGTTCTTCAAGAAGATCCCAGCAAAAAAAAGATCAAGGTATGAGGCAAAATAATGTCGTCATCTAAGGTAACACATTTATTTCTTTCTTTTTTATAGTCGTCTATAAAACTTACACCTAATAAGGTTTCATGCAAAATGTATGTACTACTAGATGAATTATAAAAGAGGTAAAGCACTATGATTATAAGAAAGTAATTGGTCCGATTAGAATTTTGGCCCCATAAGAAAAAGGCCCACCTAGACCATTGGTAACTTATTATTCATGTATGAATTGTTCTAAAATTCTTGTTTAACTAAATTTTGGCAAGCCCATGTATTACTTAATGTAGATAACAAAATGGCCTTAAGAAGGTCCAAAACAACATAGCGTCAAGGAATCTTTTCAGCAACAAATAATACAAATTCTCCAAGTGAGAATATAAATCATACGACGAGCAAAATGACACAAATTCTCCAATTGTGAATATAAATCATATGACGAGTAAAATGATACAAATTCTCCAAAGGGAGCAAAATGAACCCAATCTGAATTGCTATACAATTTGGCAAACGCTTATGACATGTCGCTATCCCTATTTAACAACGAACAATTGCATATGCTTTTTTCTATGTCCAAGTGGTAGTGGCAACAATAATGTATGTAAAGGATTAAATATATTGGAGAGATTCATGCACTATAAGAATGTTAGAGCTCTATTATCAACACCAAAACAAGAGAAACTTCTAACAAATAATTTTAATCTTTAGGACAATTATAATTTATCCCTGGTGGTTTTATCTTATCACAATTCAATTTACAAATTTTCATTGTTATATTTTATCCTTAGAGTTTGGACTAAGAGGAAATATTTAGGATTCAGTTCAAAGTAACGATTTTATTTTAATCCAAATTTTAGAAATCAAAATGTAACAATTGAAAAAAAAAAAAAAAAAGTGGGACTAAATTACTATTGGTCAAACTACAAATAAGTAATTTGTTTTGTCTAAAGAATGCAAAATCTGTTAATTTGGACTAATCCCTAGGTTACATTTTAATCCAAACTTTAAGGGGTCAAATGTAGTGATTAAAAGTTTGTGGAATAAATTGTAACAATACTAAATCTCAATAGAGAAATTGTAATTTTCCCAAAGTTATTATTTTTGGAAACCAAATCACGGGTACCATCTCGTTAGTAGATGTAACAACAAAATATATTGTTTTTTTTTTTTGATGTGAAACTCATTACTTTAAAATAAACTCAAGACCAACTACATGACATCTTGGGCCACCAGCCCTTTAATACAAGCTGGAACTTCCTTAACCCACGCGTAATGGTCTGGCACACTTTTAGCAAATTGGGCTAGCGTGTGTGCAACCTTGTTTCCTGACCGGCCCACATGGCTAAAGTTTACATCTCTAAACCCATACAGCTGGGACAATGACCCATTAATAACATTAACAATAGAAGCTGGGGCCTCTGTACGTCGTTGCATGGCGTTCACGACAGCGAGGGAATCGCTTTCAAACAGGCAGTCTCGGATTCCCATTTCCCATGCGAAGCGGACGCCTTCCTCCATTGCTTTAGCCTCTATCTCAACAGCACCCAACGGAGCCTTTATCCGCTTGCTAAGTGCTGCCACTACCTCTCCGTGGTGGTCCCTTATCACCACCCCAATCCCGGCTTCCTTTTGCTGAGTAAAAACTGCACCGTCCAAGTTTGCCTTGTACCACGGAGGCTTGGGGGGTCGCCATATTGCTTCCACAGAATCTTTGAAAGGCCGTGTAGAATAGTTAGCCACCACAAAGTTCTCCAAGAGCTCTTTTGTCCACCCAACGAGGACGGACGCTGGTTTTCTGCTCTTTCTGTGGCGCACTTCATTCCGGTTCGTCCAGATGCCCCATGCCGTCGTTACCATCAAACCCACGTCCTCCATTGGCCACTGCTTCACGTTTCGGGCATACCACAATAAGTCCAAGAATTCCGGGCAGTTGTCCATCACCTTATCCGTATTCATCCCTGCTTCCTTCCATACTTCCTTCGCACGGTGACAGTGCCAGAGTGCATGGCCTGTTGTTTCTTCAAAGCTTCCACATACCTCACATGTATTATCCGCCGTTATCCTTCGCCGGAAGAGATTATCCTTTGTGGGTAAGATATTCCGGCAAGCACGCCACGTGAAGTTTCAAATCTTATTAGGGACATTCAGTCGCCAAATAAACTTCCAAAACTCCTTCATCCGTGTTGAGTTTGAGCTCTCCTCTGTGTCATTGCCAGCTCTCTCTTTAAGGGCCAAGCTATAAGTTGACTTCACCGTGAACTTCCCTGAATGAGTCAGTGCCCAGATAATGTTATCATCAGGCAGCGTTGGGCTCAGTGCAATGGTAAGAGTCGATTCCACATCCTTGGCCATGAGAGTTCCCTGTAAGGCTTCCAAGTTCCATTCTCCCCTTTGGTGATCAATTAACGAAGCCACTAATAGTTCTTCCCCACCACTCGGGCATGGTGTGACAGCTTTAAAAGTGGAGGATAAAGGGAGCCAGCGGTCTCCCCAAATCCAGACTTTGGCTCCATTTCCTATCCTCCAACGGCTCCCATTCCGGACTAACTGTTGTGCAGCAATTATACTCCTCCAAGCATATGAAGGTCTTGTCCCCACAGTGGCTGAGAGAAAGTCTCCATGTGGAAAATATCTAGCATGGAAGACATGGTAGAAAAGTGAAGTTGTAGAGGTTTGAAGGTGCCATCCTTGTTTGGCTAGTAAAGCCAAGTTGAAAGCTTTGAGGTCCCTAAAACCCATACCACCCGTTTCCTTAGGAGTGCACATCTTCTCCCAGCTAAGCCAAGCCATTTTGTCAACCCCATTATTTTGTCCCCACCAAAATTTGCGGACCATACCAGCAAGCTCATCACATAGGAAATCTGGAAGTTTGAAGCAACTCATAGTATAAGAAGGTATTGCTTGGCCCACTGCTTTTATTAAAATTTCTTTGCCCGCATTCGATAGGAGTTTTTCCTTCCACCCTGAAAGTTTTTTACCCAGTTTGTCTTTTAGATCATGGAAGGTGTTCTTCTTGGATCGCCCAACCAACGAAGGTAGTCCTAGATATTTTTCATGCTGGCGTATGACTTGAGCTCCAAATCTAGACTTTATTTCCTCCTGTATTGCCCGCGGAGTATTTTTGCTGAAAAATAGGGCAGTTTTGGCTTTATTGAGTTGCTGTCCTGAGGCAGCTTCATAAATATTGAAAATGCGCTGTAACTCATCACATTCTTCCAAAGATGCTCGACAAAAAATCAAGCTATCGTTGGCAAAGAACAAGTGGGAAATTCTTGGGGCTCTCCGACACACAGCTACACCATTGATATTTTGCCTTTCTGTTGCACGACGAAGTAGTGCTGAAAGACCCTCTGCACAAAATAGAAACAGATAAGGAGATAATGGGTCCCCTTGGCGAAGGCCCCTAGAAGGGACTATTCTACCTCGGGTTTGCCCATTAATGCGGATAGAATATGTGACAGTAGTTATACATCTCATAATCACTTCAATCATTTTCTGATGGACACCCATTTTCCTCATAATATTCTCCAAGCAAGTCCATTCTACCCTATCATAGGCTTTGCTCATGTCCAATTTTAGAGCCATCTCCCCCACCCTCCCGGACTTCTTTTGGCTAATGTGGTGCATGGTTTCGAATGCAACTAACACATTATCAGTTATAAAACGCCCTTTGGTAAAAGCACTCTGATTTTCACTGACAATAGTTGATAAAACACTTTTCAATCTATTAGCAACAGCTTTGGAGGCTATCTTGTAGGCTACATTACATAAACTAATTGACCTATATTCAGTAATTTTTCTAGGGTTTTGGACTTTGGGAATAAGAACAATCTGTGTGTCATTATAGTTAGGAGGAACAATACCATGATTCAGGAAATCCAGTGCAGCTTGAGTGACGCATGTGCCTGTGAGCGACCAGAATTTCTGATAGAAAAGGGGTGGCAAGCCGTCCAGACCTGGCGCAGTATTGGGGTGCATTTGCTTCAATGCTAGGGCAACCTCTGAGGCCTGAAACTCTCTGGTTAACAGCAGGTTCATTGCATCCGTGACTGTAGCTGTGATGGCATTCAAAAGCTTTGTCATATCTCCCGGCTGAGTGGAAGTAAATAATGTGGAGAAATACTGTTTAGCGATATACTCGATATCATCCATACCCTCCTGCCATAGCCCATTCCCATCCTCCAGCCCCTGAATCCAATTCCTTTGCTTCCTGTTCGATGCTTTTGTATGGAAGAAACTAGTATTACGATCCCCTTCCTTCAGATAAATATTCCGAGATCGTTGTTTCCACATGACCTCTTCTATATCCAACTAAGAGTTTAGAGACTGCCTGACCTGCCGGATGGTTTCCAGATTGTGCTCCGGGTTGGTTTCCAATGCTTAGAGCCTATTCCGAAGTGATTTGATCCGGTTTCCAACATGGCCAAATTCCTGCTTGTTCCACTGAGTGAGACGAGCATTACAGGAGGAAATGCAGTTCTGCAATGGATGACCTGTAGAGACACCAAGGCCAGACTCCCACGCTTCACTTACAACCTCCGCACACCTTGGATCACGGAGCCACATTGCTTCAAACCTAAATGGTTTTCCACCTTTATGTCGCCTTTCCCCCCCTTGATTCCACCGAAGAGCTAAAATGCAGTGATCCGACGCAGTGGTCGACAGATGGTATAACTTCGCATTCGCAAATTTTAAAAACCATTCCGGCGTGGCCAACGCCCGGTCTAGTCGAATCCACCAACTATCTCCATTTGCAAAAATTTTGTTCCAGGTAAAACGTGGCCCCACATACCCCAAGTCTCTGAATCGGCATCTATTTATTGCATCTCGAAACCTTTCCATCTGTTTAGGTGACCTCAGATTGCCCCCAAGTTTTTCAGCATCACTAACGATCTCGTTAAAGTCCCCCATACACAGCTAGGGGAGATGGTTTGAGCTCCCAAGTCTTTCTAGAATACGCCAAGTCTCCTCTCTCCTACTCGTTTTCGGTTGCCCATAAAACCCCGTGAACCTCCACTTCCCTGTGCCATCAATCCCTCCCACCTCTGCATCTATATGCCACGGTCCGAATGTTTGAACATCCACCATTATTTCCTTCTTCCAGAGTAAGGCCAATCCCCCTTTACTCCCATTGCTAGCCACTACCAGCCCTTCTGTGAATCCGAGAGTACGCTTCTTTTTAGTCATCTCTTCCTTGGATAGCTTAGTTTCCATGAGGAACACTAAACTGGATCTTCAGAGGCTATTACCTCTTGGAGTTGTCGAACTGTTCGGAGGTTCCCAGGCCCCCGACAGTTCCAACTTAAAGCATTCATTGATCTCGGTGGTGCTGTCTCGCAGCCACCGCCGTTTCAGTAAACTCCATAGCCAGCATCTTACTTACTTCAACCACCTCGGCTTCCATTTTTTTCTTCTTTGACGTAGATACCGTGTTTGTGTTTGCATGGTCATGTGCACGTTTATTTCTTGCATGTGCCTCCTCCGGATTTGGATTATTAATCTTAGGCCCAGTGATGATTCTTTTCCAAGTTCTAATAGTTGGGTTATTCGCAATAAGCCCATTAGGCCCATTACCCAAGCAGCCCATATCATGTGGCCCATGGTCCAAAGTCCCCTCCACGTGAAGTTCATCCTTTCTCCTCTCTGTCAACGTGTTGTCAGATTTTCCTTTATTCCTGCAAACATGATTATCATTAGTAGCATTTGTAACCGAAGAAAAATCAGTGCCGTTACGGATTTCATCATCAATCTCCTGGATATGTGCCTCAAATTTCTCCTTGTCAGTAAGTATGTCCGTGATTTTCGCCTTTTCATTCAAATTCGAATATTCCTTGGGATCCGCACTTTCCTTTCTCATGCTAACATCCGTTTTAGTCATCGTCACCGGCCTGTCAGTCACCGTCGCCGGAGTAGTAGCGAAACCACTCTTCTCTGCCACTCTATGCGCTCGTCGATCCTTCTGCCCAGCCACCGATATTACTTTTCGCCTGAACATATTCACCTGAGGCGCGCGCATCCACTCTCCGAACTGCTGTTGTTGGGCATGTAAACTCCCTTTGCTGCGAATCCAGATGTCGCACTCCTTAGCGTCATGCGTTAACCTCCCACACCAGTAGCAGAATATTGGAGTCGTTCGTACTGAAACGAAACCCACCCTTCACTATCTGGGCGAAACCGCACTCTCCGTCCACGATTGAGCGGTTTTGTGATGTCCAGTTCCACGCGTACTCTCATGAACTCCCCGCCGTCAGTTTCCTCGTCATCGTTGCAGTTGATTACGCATCCTAATATTTGGCATATACCCTCCGCCGCCTCAACCGTCATTCGTCTCGCAGGTATGTCGTGCACTTGAATCCAAAACTCCGCCGTATCGAAGCGGAGCTCCTTTAGAGACTGGTCCGTTTCGTATCGGCAGAGAACAACCAGATACTTGTCAAAACTCCACGGTGCTCCGAGAAGAATTCTCTCAGCATCCAACTCGTCTTCAAACGTGAAAAGAACGAGATGGTTTCCCAGGTCTTTGATGCGAAACTCTTGTTTTGTTTTCCACAGTGGTCGGAGAGTCCGAGCCACAACTTCTATACTGAGGGCTCTCTTAGTGAAGAATTTTGCCGCTAGCATGCTTCCTGGCTTGACACTTTTGTTTTCAAAGTCAAACATGTCCCCTTCTTGTTCAGAAAGAGACAAACGATTCCAATCTCTAGTTAAGGAATCCATAAAGCTCACTGTTTCCCTGGTCCCACAAAGGATAACCCACAAGCCCTATACGCAACGTTGTTGCGCAAGGGAACTAATCCTAAAAAAGGAACAAAATTCTACTGACTAGAGGTTTGGCGTCGCCAAGACTCTAGGTCAGAGAAACTCTATGATCCAACAAAATATATTGTTATTAAGGCTGTGTTTGAATTGGCTGAAAACCATTTCCGGAAATCATTTTCCGTAAAACCCACGCGTTTGGCAGCTAAGGAAAATAGAATTTCCGGAAAATAATTTCCGTTTGACCAAAATTTGCCTCATTTGACCCGGAAATCATTTTACAGAATCATTTTACCTTCAAACATTTTCCTCACACGCGCAAAAGAGAGAGAGAGAGCCACAGAAAGAAAGAACTCAGCGAACATAAGAGAGAGAGAGCGAGCCAGAGAAAGAACGATCAACGCCGATCACAAAGCGAACCAAACGCCGATCAGCGAACCAAACGGCTATCAGCGAGCGTCCCAAACGCTGATCAGTGCCGAACCAAACGCTGATTTCGTCACGAAGCAAATGCCGATCCACCACTGCGAAGCAAACGCCGATTTCGTCCCATTCCGGTCATGTCGAGCTCACCTCACCACCGATCCTTCACGGTAGTTATATCACCGAGCTTTAGGAAGACCCACGATGACTTTTCCTTCACCTTTGACCGATTCAAGCTCCGATCCACACATCACCTCACCGCCGATGCACTGTCACCGAACCCCCACCTCCGTAAAACACACAAGTCCGATCCACATGCACATCGGATCCGATGTGCATTTTATATATATATATATATATTTTTAATTATCCATTTTTTATTTAAACTATGTTCATGGATGTTTAAGGGGATCAATGTGTAGAACTTGGTATTGTGATTTTGCTGTGATGGAACCACTGTTCTGTGTAGAATTTTGCTGTGATGTTGAAGAATAATGTTGGGAAATGTTGGTGTTGTGAACTTGATAATGTTGGTGCTGTAAAAGGAAGTCATTTTTCGTAAAATGTTTGTACGAACTAAACACCGGAATTGATTTTCCGTAAAACGAATTCCAATGCAGCCAAACACTTGAATACATTTTCCTTTCCGAAAAATAGCATTTCCGGAAAATGAAATATTTTCCGGAAATGCTTTTACGCGAACCAAACGCAGCCTAACTATTTTTGTGAATATTAAATGGTAGAATGGTCAACATCTTTGCAAATTGTTATTATTGCACTTGCCTAATTTTACAAGTAAGCACAATTTACATTGACACGTTAATATTGTTCGCTCATTTGAATTTGATGTTCCCTCAATACGTGTCAATGTTCCTGTCTCACAAAATAGAAATAAAAACCTTTTGTAACTAATATGGTTGAGTTCATTAATAAAAATAATGATGAAGATGAGCTGGGTTCGAAGTGGTCTTAGATAAATGAGAAAATGCAGTGATAATGAAGCTTATAAAATGAAATATTTGCCTACTATTAAAAGGCAAAACTGCTTTTGATCTAGGAATTGTACTAATCACAGCATAATAGTTACATAATATACCCAAAAGTAAAAATAAAGGGTCTAGTTAGTTCCGTTTCTGAGAAATTCTTAGCTAGTCCAGGATTACAAGGTAATTATGCTGACCTTGTAGTCCCAACCAATAAAAAGAAGATAGATCATTAAAATTGATGACATAAACTTTCCTGCCACGTCACCATACACATGTGACTTACTCTAACGTCAATTTAAATCCGTTAATGCTGAGAGCAAATTCAAATTTAAGATGGGAATGGGCGGGTCCTTGAAAATTTTTAGCATCCAAAAAGTTTTCAAATTTGTTCTAAAGAATATGAAATACGTCTTGGGATCCTAGGGTCATTTTCTCCTAACCCTGAACTTACTGTCTCCAACTTCCCAATCGGCAGCGATGGCAACCTTAACACTGCCTCGCTCATCGCTGTAGGACTCCTCTATGTTTCCTCATCTTGATGAAGAGTATGTTTTTCTCTCTCATTCTTTCATTTTGTTTCTTTGAGTATGAATTTGGGCAATCCAAAACTTCTAGATCTGATCTGAGAACCAATGCATTGGATTTCAATTGCAGTTTCTTATTCTTTTTGTTTCAAAATTTCATTTTGGTTCTTGTTTTGTTCTAAAAATTTTATGTCTTTGGCCTGGTTGAACTGTTAAGTTTTTTAATTTTTTTCTATTACCAATATGTGAATCCGAGCTTTGCCTTGAATGAGGTCTTTGTGAGGGCATTACTCTATTTTTCCCTATTTAAACATGTTCATGTGTTTGATAATTTTGCATATAAGCTATTTGAGAAAATATAACTTAATTATAACTGTGAAATAGTCACTCAAATCTTTAATTTTAAATAGGTTCTTTGCAACAATACAAGAATCTAATAATATATTTTTGGCTAGTTCTGAAGCATGTTATGGTATTATAATTTCCAAAAGCTATGGGATTTATAGGTTGTTTTGATACCACACCCAAATTTCATTTACATGAGACCTGTGTAGTCTTTTATTTATGCTATTGCAACAATGATTAGAGGGAAAAAGAAGAAGCAAGTATTTGTTCATTAGTTGGGTGTATCTCATTTTCACCTTTTGAATCTTTTTTTTGATGAGACCATTTGAAGTGGGTCATTGCCATAGAAGCCATCTTCATATTTTTGGATACAGTGATCATGTTTGTGCTTACTAATTTCTATAGTTCTACTAATCATAATTTTTAATTCATTTGGTATCAGGATTTGTAAGAAATTTTGCCACATTACTTGGTTTGTTTTACTTTAGCTTTGAATTTGTGTGGTGAGGAGTGGCATTTTGAAATTGGTGTTCAATTACTATTTTTGGTTCAATGAAATTGATGTTCAATTGCAAAACCCTGATACCAAATTTTAAGGATTGATTTTTTTGCATATTAGGCTTGCTCAAGTTTGTTATTTTGTGCTCTGCTTATTTCCATTCATTTGCTTTTGCAGCAATTGAGTGAGCCAACTAATGAAGCTATTCAAGGGCTTGGAAGGAGCTCTTGTGTTAGTCAAGAACTTGACTTACAGGATTTTAATATTGAATGTGCTTAGCTACTGGTGTATTCAATTCTACTCAACTAAATTCAATACTTACAGCTTTGGTCATCTATTACAAGATGTCAAAGATGATACAAAGCCTTTTTGCAGTGTTGAGTTTAAACTTGTACTGAAGAAAGGTTGTTCAAGTGCTTAATATTCTCGGCATGGTTATAGGTAGAGCCTTTGGACAAAAGTGGGTGGCACTTATCCACTTGAGATCGACAAAGCAATTGATCTTGAAGCACACTTTTGTTATTTTGTCCTTGTAATCAAATTATAAGTCTTGTAATATAAGTCTATATGTCAATAGAACTTTTGTTATTTTGTCCTTGTAATCAAATTATACATTTCAAATTATACTCTTATATTTTCTATAACATGACCAATAGTTGAGAATGATATTTACATTTGTCACTAAATTGATGATTTAATTATGTGTTTTCTACTAATTTTGATGGAAAAAAAATGTATGTAGTCTCTTACCATCTTTTTTATGAAATCAAAACTACCATAATTGGCTTGATAACATTTCAAAAGATAAGTCACAAATATCATTATAGAAATTGAAATATCATGAAAAGAATAACTACATTTTATTACATTCTCTTGGTTTGTACTATACATACTTGTAATGGTTTTGTATAAATAAACAAAGATGCTGCAGTGTCAAAATTGGACAATACAGCATAATACTTAATTCTTTCTACCACATTACTTGTTTCAAACTAAAAGGAAGTTAACATATATCAAATCTAAGACTTCAATAACTTCAAGATATGTGACCTCAATCACTCATGAATTTGAGTGTTAATATTTTACTTCCATCTTTATTAATTTGTTTCCTTTTAAATGGCATTCAATGCACAACATATGTGCAATACAACTTATGATAAGCACCAACTATTAACATAAACTTGATAACTACTGACTAGCAAACAACCTAATCCTATCCTCTACACTTCCAAAAGTCTAGGAAATAAGTTATTAATAATTTCTACCTCTAACTAACAAATCCTATTTTTTAAGGAAAGCAGCTAGACTTCAATCTTGGAACTTCATCACTTATCCATCTCATCTTGTCATCCAAGCCAATAATGACAGCTCCTTCACATTCAACTTGTTGATCCTCATCCTTGGCCTATTGCTCATCCTCATCTTCATCCTTGGTAAGCTGAGGCTCCCTTTGCTCCAAGTTTTTCTAAAGCATTGCAAAGAATCATCATGTTATTGTTCATCAAGAAAATCTATTGCATAACCACCTCAAGGTAATATCTATCTAGTATTCACCATTGCATCATTAATTGTATTCAAAAGTGTATTAAAATGCGCATTAGTTTGCTAACATAAAGGCTCGTCAATCTAATGATTCGCAATTTCTATCCTTATTTAATGAAACTTAATAGCAAAGCAGGTAACGTAGAAGGCATAACGCGAATGATTTATCCTATCAATTATTAACTTTAGTTGTGAAAATAAGATTTTGTTCATAGTAAGGATAACTTAAACTTCAAACAAGGCATAAGAGCTAATATCAAAATAGCTAGAAAAAGTTTAAAATATTTTTGCCTATCTAAATTTTCACTATAACTGTTGAAGTTGGCAAATCATAATGCACACTTAACTTCATTTCATGGAATTTGATTCTCCCTTGCTTTGTTGTTGACATTCATTCCATGGGATTGGATTCTTTCATATTCCCTCAATTTCTTAGTAGCCAAATAGGGCACAAAGTAAAACTGAATTAAGAAATAGTTTCATAAGTCTTAAAAATCATGTTAGTAAGAAATATATTTCTTATTAGTTTACAAAACTGGTCCTCAATTGATGATGTGACTAAATGCCACTGCTCATGCATAAGCAAAGTAAAACTTAGAGCATGGTAATAGCACTAATCTTGATCTAGTGCATATAGCATTGCACCTCAAATCTAGAAACTAAAATGACTTGCAAATCAAAGTAACATGTTTATGTCTTGTTCATGAAACTCAAGAGTTCACATGATGATATGTCCAAGAATGAGTCTTGATAATTGAACTAAGCTTTTCTCATAGAAATAAACAAATTTCATGAAAGGTATAAATCCAAATTCTTTAAAGATTGACAAAGTCTTTACATTGGGCATTTTATCAAACACGTGGAGTACAAAAGGAATGAACATAAGTTTTGATATCCATTGGCCATGTATTCCTAAATACCCAAAACAAAAATTATTCAAGAAACATCATCCATCATAGAATAACCATAATCGTGAAAGAGATCTACATGGATATCAAAGGAAAGCAAAAAATAAAAATCATGAAGAACGCCTATGGCAGAAAATTTCATCCACTAGAAAATCCGGGAATTTCATCTTACCAAAAGAAAGGGAAAGTAGACTCACCCCATTTATTGCTTGAAAGGATATGTGATTGCTTGAATCTTGGAGCAAGCATTCTCATCCTTTCTTAGAGGAACAACTACCTCTCAGATTTAAAAGTTTGGATTGCTCATTTGAATATCCAAATCAGGAAGCGAGGGATTACAAGGAGGAAATGTGAAAGAGGCGTGCAGTGGTGAGCGGGGCAATGTCGAGTGAGAAGTTGGAGACAATGACCCATCTTTAGTAGAAAAAGCATTTTGTTTGGCGATGGGGAAATGACCCTCGATATGTAAAACAAATTTTGAAAAGGATTTCAAATACGAAATTTTCAGTACAAGCCCATTCACATCCTAAATTTGAATTTGCTATTTTGAATCTGCTTTCAACAGGTTAGACAGGCATTAGAAAGTAATAAGCTGGAGTGGGGTGATGTGGCAAATAAGCTTATGTCATCAATTTTGGTGATTTGTCCTCTTATTGGTTGGGACTACAAGGTCAGCATGCTGACCTTGTATTCCCAAACTAGCTAAGAATTTCCCCTAGTTTCTAGCCTAGTTATAATGGGAAACAGTCTAATAAAGGGTTGTCACCTTTACCTTCAAATGGCAGATTGAACCTGTGCGTGTCGGAAGTGAGCCTGTTGGGCTTGACCTCACTTGGGTTCACAACTTACTTATAATGTGGGTTTTGGATTTCCTACTTCGGGTCATTCTTGACAAAGAGACTCAACGTAGTTGCTTCTCTCTCTCTCTCCCTCTCTCTCTCTGAATCACTCTTTTTCTCTACTCTCTATTTTCTTTAGAACTTTTTCAACAACCATTTCCATTTCCCTTTCCATCTTCTCATATTAATAGCTCTAGATTAGTGGAGAGATCATGATTATTGTCATAGTTAGTGCCATTGGGGGTCCAATATCATCAGTTGTAAGTGGATGGTTAGGTGGGAGTGGAATGTGGCGAATATGGCCTTGGAACTTGGTTCCAACTCAAGTAGGAATGCTCGGCAGTGATGTTCCCTGGGCGCTGCCGGACATGCTATGGTGTGTTCAGACTTTGGTCTTTCCTTATTATTCGAGAATGGTTTGTCGAGTAAGGGTCAGATGATGAAACTTGGGCCTGCAATTTGTGCGGGTTGGGTAGAAAGAGATTAGGGATGTGGGCCACGTTGCTAGGCCTGAATCCAAGGCTCAAATGGATCAGGGTACCATGGTGCCATACAAAACCATAGGGATAATAAGGACTTAACATGCTTGAGACTTGTGGTCCATAGGGATGCACCAAGGACCTTCCAAAATGCTTTGCATCAATGGGCTTCATGTGTCAATCATAGAACCTATCATAGAGAAATAGCAACTATGTTTTATGTTAGCTATTGACCTTTTTGTCCCAAATCACCTAAGAATTTCCCAAAAAATTGTAACCAAAATGGTAGATTTGGAGTTTGATTCCATCAGAGAAAAAAAAAAAATCTTTGGAGTTTGGACTAAGAAGTAAGAACACCATAAAATAGTTATTAAAAAAAAAAAAGTCTACAAACACAAAATTTTTGACAATTATCGAGGTGGCAAGTTAGTATTGATAGGTAAAAATATAATATTAGTAGCAAACTTAAATGAGAACTAATAAGCTTAACTGTTGTGAAAATTGTTGTCTATAGCTGCTCCCATAAAATAGTAAAAAAAAAAGGGGGGGGGGGAATGGAGGGGAGGTTTTTTTTTGCTAAACAAAGATTTTTATTAAAACAACAAGCTAAGATACAAAGAAAGAATCCTCCAACAAAACATTCACAACTATAGGAGGAGCGAAGTTAGAACCAAAAAAGTCCAAAAACACTATTACAAAGAGACCATCGTCCAAGTTCATGAGTAGCTTTAAAAGAAAATGAATGAATAGAATGTGCTAAGGCCTTAGTTTCTAACAAAATATTAGTAATATGCCAAAGAATAGAAGCATAAGAGGTAGAGAGACCTTGAATACAAGTTTGGCAGTCACTTTCAATAATTACTGATAGTTTTTAGACCCTTTAAAAACACAATTGGCTTAACCTAGGTAATTAGCCAAGTTGTTACTTAGTCCAAATTAACAAATCTAGGTTATCACAATCAAAACAATCATATCATGAAAAGCAATGGAAAGATAAATAACACAATGATATGATCACCCAGGAAACCAAACCGGTAAAAACTTGGGAGGATTTAACCTAACTATTCTCAAGGTAAACCTGAATCCACTATGAAAGAATCGAAGTTTTTCAACAGGATTTAGACTACTAACATCCTATTGCTACCCACCAGTAGAAACTTACTAACACGACTACGTGCAAGCTCCGAAACCACGGACTCCTTCTTTCTTGGATTCTCCAGCAAGTACAAGCACACTTGCTTGTGTTTCTTTAAGTTCTTATGGCAGCAATTGAATGATCATTAAGCTCTTGAAGAAATCTCATTCTTGATAATCCTAAGCTTGTGTAAAGGAAGGCTCCTCATAGATCTCACAAGAGATTTACACAAACAACAATATGAGCAACACTAAAACGTGGCTAAGGTTTTCCTTATATACCTAGGGCCAATTAGAAAACCCTAAACGTTTTAAAACAAAACTAGAGCTGAGTTGGAATTCTGCAGAAAACTCATCTGACCTGATTTTCGATTGATCGAGCCTAAGCTTTGATCGATCGAACTAGGCCGAGAAGCATAAATGATTTATGCATCAACTTGTTCCAACTTTACATAAATGAATCAACTTTGAGCAAGTCTAAACACGACTAAACATCTTGTTTTGATCATGGTTTGCCAACAATACACATTAGAGTTCTAAATATATAAAATCCTAAGTCTTTAGAACCTAACAATTACATTAACAAGATTGTATTTCACAGCAATGGAAGTTGCCCATTGTAACACTTCTGCCTCCACTTGGACAAGGATGGTGTTCACTTTACAAGAAAAAGAAAACACAGGATTCCCTCTCCAATCCCTAGCTATTAATGCAACAACTGAATCTTCCGAACTCACTGCTGCATCACAGTAGATTTGTTGGACACAACCTTCCAAAGGAGGAGAGTTGGGTTTTGTCATCTAGGTGAATAATATTGCACAACTACTAGCAATTGCACTTCTGTAAAATATTTATTTTCCCCTAATTTCACCTTTTTAGGCATAGCATTTTAAAATAATTTGTTTTCAAAAAGTTTTAAAATAAGTTAGAGTCTGTTTAAACATGCTTTATTGATTATTTATTTATTGAAAACACGATAGAGAGAAGAGAGAGGAGGAAAATGTTTTGTCTTTCTTTCTTTTTTCTTGGGGGTTTATCAAAATAAGTTCAAAAGGTTTCTTTTCTTTTTTTTTTTTTTTTTTTAAGGACAGTTTTTGTGTTTGCCAAATGCACTCTAACTATCATTTTTTCAAAGGGATTATGGGTTTCTATTTACTTAGAAGAAGTGTCTTAAAAAAATTTAATTGAGAAGGAAAAAATGACATTTAAATTGAGGGGGGAGAAAACATTTATGATTTAGCCCCACTCTGATAAATTGATTATGTATTATTGATACAGATTGATGGCCATAGTAAAATTTTGTAATTCCCTAGATTTTAGTCATTATGGCAACAAGGAGGTTTATCAAATATAACGCAAAGAATACAAATTTTTTGTGTTTCACTTTATGTTTCGTCAATTACAATTTATCATGTATTTTGGAAGGAGGTGGAACATAAAATAGAGTACAGAAAAATAGGACATAATATTTGTATTCGGAAGCAAGGGATCAGAAGAAAGTAACTAATAAGATATATTTAAAAAAAAAAAAAAACTAATAAGCTAATCAATTATTTTAAATAAAAAAGGGAAATATTATGAAATTATTTTGGTCCACCATAGTAGATGACTTTTTTTTTTTTTTTTTTTTTTTTTTAATTCCAATTGCCAAATATGATAAGGAATGGATTAGTTGGGAATTGTTTAAATTGTCACGTAGCATAATTATTTCCCTATTATATATTTAGTATTTTGGGCCGCTTTTGGCGCTTTTGAAAAAAATGCCAAGCTTACCAGCATGAGATTGAGAAGGCTGAAAGAATATATGCTCTAGCTCTACCCCGTATTTGGTATACTAGATGGATACTTTGAAGCAAATCGGATTGTGAAAACTGATAGAAGCATGAATATGGGTTCAGTGGGCACCACCAATCAAGCCCTTCAACATTTATGATGTGCTACTTAAATGACGAAAGGTTGAAAAATAAAGTAAAGGGGTGCATTAAAACGTACCAAAGAACAAACCTTGAATAATGAATATGGTTCTCACCGTTAAAAATATGTTGTTAAATAATTAAATTTATCATATCCTAATATTTTAAACTTTTGAGAGAATTAGCAATGTAACATGGTTTTTAGAACACGAGATTTTGAATTCGATCATTGTCTCCTCCACTTTACCTCCTATTTAAATTCTCATGTATTAGACCTCACTTATGAAAATATAGTTTTGACCCACACATGAGAGGGAGTGTTAGAATTATGTGGTTAAAAGATTAAATTTACCATATCCCAATAACTAAAGTTTTTGGGAGAATCAGTAATTTAATACTCACAAATCTTAGAACTTGGTTTCTAGGTATAGCGAGCCTATGTAGGGGACTTCAAGACTAGTGTAGTTCATAACTCAGTTTGGTTATGTAAAAGCACGATAGTTAGATTGTTATCTCTTAGAATATTCTAATAGATAACAATCTATTTATATTAAGAGTATTGTAACTCAACTAGAACTTCTTAAAAACATTTAGGATTTAATGAGAATTTATCACTTTTAGAAATGAAAACAAAACATTCTTCTCTTTAGGAATTTATAGTTTTTAACAATCGAATTTGTCACTCTATTGTTTGGTTATGTAAAAGTACAATATAAATATTTATTCCTTAGAATGGATAATTAAATAAACTTTCTAAGTTTCATATAACTCAATTGATATTTTTTTGGTATTTCTAACGAAAACCTCCAGAGTTTGAATTCTCCTCTCCTGTTGTAACTATCAAATTTATCTCCTCAAAAAAAAGATAATTAAAACTCAAAAAAAAAAAATCCTAAGAACATAAATTTTTTCAAATCTTGCCAAGAGAGCAAGTTATGATTGGTAACTTATTCACATGCATGTAGAGCTAATAGTTTTCTACATCACTTTTTATATGAACCAAATCACTAACACCACTTGTTTTATGCATTAATCGGAAGGTGTTATCCTAGCAATTGTAAAAAAAACTTATCCCTAAATTTATTATTGTGAGGGATTTCACAATTCGCTCCAATACCAATGGGCTTGGTTTGCGATTGAATGCTATAAAAGATTTGTGCCCCCCCTCATCCTTCACCAATTAGTGGTTGGATGGATCGGTAAGGCACACGGTCCGACAAATGGTATTAGAGCTCGGTCATAGGTTTGAGTCGTTGGAGCTGCATTGTGAGGGAGGGATTGTGAGGGATTTCACAATTCACTCCAATACCAATGGGCTTGGTCTGTGATTGAATGCTATAAAAGATTTGTGCCCCCTTATCCTTCACCAATTGGTAGTTGGATGGATTGGTAAGGCACACAGTTCGACAATTATACTTGAAAAACAACCACCTATCAAAATTGATTGTCTTCAATAATTTCTAGTGCATGAAACCACTTGTTTTATGCACTAATTTATGGGTGTGCAACCAACCTGCTAACTCACCAAAACCGACCCAACCCAACCCAACCTGGCGGGTTTGGTTGGTTTTTAGGGCTTGGTGGGTTAGGTTGGGTTCGGGTTATAAAATTCTAACCTCGACCCGACCCACCCATATATTTAAAATATATTATATAATTAATAATTTTTTTTAAATAACCAGCTCTTCCTATCCTATATAAAAGCCAATTAGTTCACACAAACTTTAGTAAATTATTATTGTTGTTTAGTCATTAGTGTTGTTTGCCTTTAAAGAGTTACATTGATACTAATTTTTGAGTTTTTTTAATATATTTATATTTATATTTTTTTTGCTCAATTTAATAATAATAGTAATAAAAAAATTGCCCAACCAATGGGTTCAACCCAACCCATGTGGATTGGATTGGACTAACGTGATGAGTTGGGTTAGGTTGGGTTGAATTTTTTTAACCCACCATGGTGGGTTGGGTCAAAAAATCCCCTTAACCCGACCCACACACACCCTTACACTAATTAGTAATTGCATGTCAATGGTTACGGAAAAAAAATATTTTATCCCAAAAATGATTATTCTTGAAAACAACAACATACCAAACGTGACAATTTTCTATAATTTCTAAAATAATTTAATGATTATTTCCAAAATCACTATCATATTATAATTGAAACGATTGAGCATATACACTAATTAGTAATTGCATGTCAATGGTTAAGGAAAAAAAAATTGTATCCCAAAAATGATTATTCTTGAAAACAACAACCTACCAAACGTGACAATTTTCTATAATTTCTAAAATAATTTAATGATTATTTCCAAAATCACTACCATATTACCTTAGTATCATAAGTATAAACATATGCCGTAGAAACAATAGGCAAGGGATGTGGTCAATGGTCAATGCTTGGAGGAAGGGCAGATTAGACGGAAGAATGGTAGTTGAGTTTTCTTCTTACTTGTCATCAATTTTGCCAAAAAATATAACCTACCCATTTAGTTTAAGACATTGTAGCGGTAGTGAACTGAAATACCCCACACTAATACTATATCATTTGTGTTAGAGTCCTAGTGGCGGATTCAGAAATATTTTTTAGAGTGGTCATCAAGAAACTTAAATTATATAAAATTTAATAAAAGTAGAACTTCATATATTGACCATAAAAAAAACACACATACACACAAAGACATAAGTCTTACAATTTCCTTTTTGAATTTTCTTATTTTGAAATTTTTGCATGGTAGTCTCATTATCAATACTGCGAATTATATCTCTTTCAAAATTTTAGTTTCATAAAAATTTTCTTGGGCTTTTGCTACAATTCTAACTAAACAAATTAACATGGTTACATATTTTGAAAATTTAAATATTAAATTGTATGTTCTTTATGTTCTTAAAATACAAGTCAAATTTCACATGTTAATCAGAATTTATTTACTATTTAGTTTTATTTTTTTTATGTATAATTATTGACAACAAAAATTTGAAATTTAAAGATTTGAGTGATGACATAGCTATTGATATTTGATCTTTTTGAAAATTTTCAAGTATGGAGGATTTAAGAAAAAAATATAATCCAATGGTGGATTTACCAAAATTCACATCCAATAAAAAAAGATTGAGTGGAATTGTAGTCTTAATTTACAATCAAGTTTGTTGCTAAATTTTGTCCAAAATATAATTATGTTGAGCCTAAAAAAATATAGGATGATTCCAAATATTTTTTAAGGATAAAAAATCATAAAATTTACATATAATAATTAATTTTTTTCCAAGTTCAGGATATTCCTGTGACCACCCTCCACTCTACATGGAGCCGCCAGCATGTTAGACACTTCATTTGTTTTTGTTACTCTATTTACATGTTACTAATTAAGTAATCTAATAGTTATGTGTTTTTAAGATGCTCTACGAGTTTACTCTAGAGTGTTCATCACGGTTCAAGCTCAAACCAACTATAAAAGAGCAGAAAAGCTGGTTCCCATCTTCGTGTTCTTTTTCCTCTCTCTCTCGCTCTCTCTCTCTCATTCATTTACATACACATGATTCTGTGATATCCTAGGAGAGAAGAGAGAAATGGGAAGAGCCCCATGTTGTTCAAAAATTGGTATGAATAGGGGTCCGTGGACTCCCAAAGAAGACACATTGCTGATGAACTATATTAAGGCTCATGGTGAGGGCCATTGGAGATCTTTGCCTAAAAATGCAGGTACTTCGTTTACTACTACAATAATGTATGACTTATTGCGTTCTGTTTCTTAATATATAGAGATGAATTGTTTGTTATTATTAGAAAGAAAAAAACAACATGTTAAAAAAATCTCAACATAACTTTGATAATATGATTTAAGTATATGATCAGATATTAAGCAAAACAAGTTGAATTTTTGTTTTTACTCTAGATTTGGTGTTTTTTGTGCTTGAAGGGTTACTTAGATGCGGTAAGAGCTGCAGGCTAAGATGGCTGAACTATCTTCGACCTGATATAAAGCGAGGAAACATTGCTTCTGATGAAGAAGACCTAATTATCAGGCTTCACTCACTTCTTGGCAACCGTTGGTCTCTTATTGCTGCAAGGTTGCCTGGCCGAACTGACAATGAGATAAAAAATTATTGGAATTCTCATCTAAGCAAAAAGGTCAAGAACTCAGCAAAGAATGTCCAAAACGACTACAAAGGAGCATCAAATTGTGTTCAAGTTCCAAACAGGCGAAAGAAGAAGAATGATAATCAAGATAGTTCTAATGGAGAAATGATAATAAAGACAAAAGTTCATCAACCAAAGGCTGTGAGGGTTTCACCTTTTGCAATTACAAGGAATAATAGTATTGAAAGCATGGTAAGTGGTTCATCTAGTAATGGAGATGGAAACAATAATAATAATAATGGAGTCGATCATGCAGAGGCTCTGAATTGTCCTTGGTTTTGGTCTGATCACAAAGATGCTGATATTAATGGTGGAAAGGCTCTGGTTTGTGAAAATAACCATAGTGATTTTGTGAATGATTATGATGATGCATGTTACTTTTCATGCCAAAACTACTCTGAGACCACAGAAAATATGCTTGACAAGATTTATGAGGAATATCAGCAGCTTCTAGAGGATGAAAATGAACTCCCTTTGGACTCATTTGTAAAATCCTTGTTGATTTGATTGTATACTAATTAATAATAAAAAAAAGCTCCATTGTATGAATGGAAGTAGCTATCTAGTTAGGTTTATTATGGATTTGGCTGTACTAAAAATAAGAGCAACGTCATGTGTATATTAAGTTATTAGCTCATCGATCATGTGGATTATGGTATGTTTAGTGATTGTATTTTTGTATCATTCACGTGCTGACCTTCCTCTTTTACTCGCTACCCTCTCGATCTACATGCACATAAATACACATGCCTACTACCCAGCTATTTCTACCAAATACTAGTATTTTAGTTTGATTAATATTACAGACTATTATTTAAAAAAGAATTAACATCAATTGAGTTGATTATTAGTGGTTTTTAATAGGGAAGACAATTCCGTACCGTACCCGCGGGTTATTCTGGGCCGGTACAAGATGAATGAGTTTTGTTTTTTGAGTATTTTTGGTACTTACAGATCTTTATCTTTGGAGTGTTGGATGACCATGATGGTCCAAATTTCAGCTTGCTGGATCATCCCTCACTTCTTCTTCCTCCTTTCAACAGACCAGACGGTTCAGGTGGACTATCCTTTCTCTTCTTGTTTTCATTTCAGCGAGCAACTCCCTATTTTCTCTACATCCTTGAAAGACAGAGTCCCATTTTATTTTAAAATGAGACAAGTTTTTATTTTTCGGTCAAAAGGATGAACGCATTGGGACACTCACCTCAACAGAGCTTACTTTTGTTTTTCTTTAAGGCATCAGATGGATCGTGTGCATTTACTGTACACCATCAAGTTTTGACACTTGATACTGTACTTGTGAAGTAACTTGTATAACTTAATTATTTATATTATTTGTTTTCTTTATATGCAATAAATAATCAAGCTTTGTGTTTTTTATATTGTTTTTTTAGGCAATGTTAAAGTTTAAAATTATGAATAATTTATTCTAAATTAAGGTAATGTTTTATAATAAACATGAATTTTTTAGGTAATGTTTCATGGTAAATAAAGAATTTTTTTTTTTGTGTGTGTGTATATATATATATATTAAATATATAAAATAGCGATAAACCTGAAACGGTACACTAGTATTGACCGGTACTGAAATATATCATTTCGCTGGCCAAACCGACATAGCTTTCGGAACGAGATTGACTCCCTTGGTTTTTATTGGTTCTCGCCTATGTCATTATTAATATCATTTTTTATGTCACTTCAATTGTTGTAAAAAAATTTGTGCTCTAGACTTATTGTTGTTTTAGTTTTGCAGTGAAAGTTGAGTGTACACCATGGTTTTGAAACCTGGACCGGACCGGCCGGTCGAACCGGGATAATCGGAAACTATTTACCATTCCAGTTTTTTAAACTACCAAAACTGAAAATTTTAATTTTTCAGGGAACCTTTTGAACTGCGGTCAAACCACCCGGTTTTCAAAATCGGGTACGGGTCTAATGGTCCTTAAAAAAATTACAAAACATTGCCAAATGAATCTCCCAACATCAAATCTTCCCGGGAAAGAAGAAGAAGAAGAAGAAGAATAGATAACTATGAAAGAGAGACTACAAATTTGCTTTTGGTTTCTACATATGCATTTGATTCTTCTTTGTTTGTTGGAAAATTGTGAACGAGGGACTTCTGTTTGTTTGAAAATTGTAAAAAAGAGGTTGACAAAGAAGGGAGAGAGAGGCGGAGGCAGTAGGGGAAAACAAAAAAGAAAGGCGTAAATGCACTTTTGATCCCTATATTTTGGACATTTTTTCTATTTTGGTCCTTACATTTTAATTTCACTACTTTTAGTCCCTAAACCAATTAATGCGTGACATTTAAATCCTTATTGTTAGCCAACTAACGGAAATAGCTAACGTGGCTGATAAAGAAATAAAATAATCTTATTTTTTCACACATGGCCATTAAAATATATTGAAAAAAAAAACTTATTTAGCATTTAAAAATTGGAACGGTTTAATTTCTATAAATTACTAACTTGGCATTTTTGAATGCTAAATAAATTTTTTAAAATATTATTTTAATGGCCACATGTGAAAAAATAAGATTATTTTATTTCTCCGTCATCCATGTCAGCTATTCCCGTTAGTTGGCTGATAGCAAGGACTTAAATGTCATACGTTAATTGATTTAAGAACTAAAAGTGATGAAATTAAAATGTATGGACCAAAATAGAAAAAATGTCCAAATATAGAAATTAAAACTAAAAGTCCATTTACCCCCAAAAGAAAAGAAGACAATAATGTAGGGTTTGAAGTTTGGTGTGAACTTTGAAGAGCCCAACATAGTTACTGGCCATTGGATTAAAAGCAACGGTCAAAATGGTTTACAGCTAAGTCACTTGATAGTTGGATTGGACTTCTTTGTTTTGATTGTACTTGTACAAGTTGGTTTACAGCTAAGCCTCCTTGATAGTTGGAATTCTGTAATTGTACCTGCTAATATTAAAGAGTTAAAATATATTAATGTGATAATTTTAAAGATATTGTTATATGAGAAAAGTGATTTTTTTTTTTTAAGAAAGAGAAATGATATAAATTATAACTACAATATTTTCACAACAAGTTTAAATGGGTAGTTTAGGTTTCACTGAAAATAAAATTAATCATTTTAAATTAAATTTTGATTGAGATTTTTAATTTGTATATATTTATTTCATATTAATTAATTATGACGTCATCATGGTTCGACCTTGGTTCAACTTCGATTCGATCTCAAAAACTTTAAACCTCTTTTTTTACAGTTTAATGAACAGTCTGAATTTCAAAATCATGGTGTACACTTAAAAGGCAAAGGGAATTACTATAAATTGCAACTTCGTGCACAGTTCATACACTTAGTACTATTTATGCAGTGGTTTGTACTTTGTACAAGTGGAACCACTATTTATGCAATTATGCACTTCGCTTATCACAAAAAGTCACAAAATTAATCATAATTAGCTTTGGAATCGGCTTGGGACTTGTTGAGATGTGGCCATATGACATTTATCACAATGGATCAAGTGCATAGGAGTAATAGATATAACTCTTGCCCAATTAGATTAACAACCGTGCAATGAGCTGTAATTCCAATGAATGGTAAGATTTTGCCTTTATGGTAAGGCGGTGACAAATGACATTTTTTTATAGTACAATTTTTAAAACTATTTAAAAAAAAAATTACAACCTTTTTTAAAAAGGCCATTATTAAAAAGTTTTATTTTATTTTATTTTATTTGTATTTTTTAAGCTATCTAAACAAATGAATGAACTAATATGCACGTGAAATTGAAATACACCAACAAACATGGTTGTTAAAATCGCGATCCGGATTGTAAAATCGCACGATTTTATGATCTCACCTCACCAAAAAGTTTAAAATCGTAGCAGGATCACAAAAATGGTAGGATCGTATGTAGGATCGCATAGGATCATATGGGATCCTACCGATCTTACTGATCCTACCATTTGGATTGAATTTTTTTTTTTTTTTTTTTTTTTTTAAGAGTGGGATTCATTTGGGTAAGATAATCCACCTAAATCCACAAGCCCAACGGGTTATCAAAAGCCCAATAATGAATTGAAGTCCCAAATTTACCCCTATGCCAACATAAAATCTCAAAAAAAAAAAAAACCTATAGTACTTAAGTTTAACGTTTTCAAAAACAAAACCTAAAATATTTAGATGATGAAATGAGATATGACAATGACAGTGATTAGATTAGAAGAACCTTAGAATGAGAATTCTTTTTTGGATTTCATATTTGTAATTAGCTAGTTTACCTTAGATTGTGAATTCTCTTTTGGATTACATATTGTAAATTTGTAGTTAGCTAGTTTTTATATGCTAACTAGCCTAACTTATTTTGGATTTGGAACTTTGAATTTGGAAAACATTTTTCATATGTGTAGATAATATTTTGATACTTAGTTGCTACTTAAACATGTACTGAATTTTTTAGATATATTATGTCAAAAGTTAAATATATTTTGTTTCGTTAGAATGACATAAGAACGATGTAGTGCGTGCAAATTACATTTTATGATGCAAAATTTTTTTTTAATGGATGGATTCATATTTTAAGTGATTATATAACATACAAAGTTACTATTAATAGGTTTTTTGCTCAAAATCTGAAAATAGGTAGGATCTTATAATCCACGATCCAATCTTACGATCCTACCTATCTCTCACGATCCTACGTAGAATCCCGATTTTGACAACCTTGCCAACAAAATTAACATCATCAAACATAGTTTAGATAAAAGTAAAGGTAGAAATTGCAAACTATCTACCCTAAACTATCAATCGAGTTGCAATATCTCCCTAAAATTTAAAATAAAGCAAATTAATACCTTTATTTTGTTTGAAAATTCCATATAGCTAGCCTTCTATGGTGCTAACTCTCCTAACATGAATGTTCTACATGTGCAAGTGCAAGCATGCTCGTTGATTTACTCCTAATTTGATAGCAATTGGAATGAAAATTGGTAATTACTAACTATGCATTTTGAGTGACTACTAAAGTATGGATTATTGAGCTTTTTTTTTTTTTTTTTTTTAAGAAAAATAATTACAGTATGTTGTTAATCTCGCAATTACCCTTTTCCCTTCTCCTAAATCTCCAAGTTCTTTGTGCATAGGGAGGTGTCAATTCAGCTATAAGGTTTTTGACATGGATTATTGAGCTTAAACAAGCACTGCTGACCAGCACTTAATAATAAGAGTAGCAGCCGTCTTCTTTATAGTCACAATAATTATAAAGTCAAAAACTCGAGCTGGGACCATGGTGCATGGGCAATCAAAGCATGAACGAAAGGGACTTTTTTGTCTCGTCCATGGTGTTAGTGTGTGTGTGTGTGCAAGTTATAGTAACTAGGATGATTTAAAAGTAATTTGTGTGCGAGTCTTATAGACTATAGTTGAATTTTGAGCTCGAGCTTGATGTGAGCTTAATCAAACAAATGAACTTGGTTTGTCAAAGAACTATTCGAATTTGAGCATGTTTCCTGTGTCTATTTGAATTATCAACCTTCTTAAACATCTAATCTAACGCGCTACATGCCAACACGCTTACTTAAAACTAGTGCAATTTTTCAAAGGCAGCTTATTTTTTAACATTACTTAATCTCACTTGTAAAACTTCAATATTTTTGTCAAAAGCGATGTTTCGTAAAATGCTTAGTCGAGAAATGTTCAGAGATTTTCTTTTTTAGTTTTAAATTATAAATACTACGTCAACAGGAGTAATAAATAGAAACACACTATCTTCTCAATATATATATATATATATAGTACACTAATCCTATTAATATAGAAAAAATTTTGGTTAATTTATGTTTATGAGATTTGTGAGAGTATTTAGTATGATTATAATTTGTTGATGTTGCGTGTGAAAGTAGGCATAGACAAACCTCACTCCGGTTGGAGTGCCTTGGTTCAAATCCCATACAACATACCCTCACTTACTTGGTACTTGTGATTTAAGGGTGATTGCATTTACATGTATCTAGGGTTCACAATCCGGGTAAGTTCAAACGGCATTGCTTTGGCGAGGTTCTTCATTATAAGAATAAATAAAAGTAAAGTCCATGTAGACAATATTTTTCACAACTACTTAGTTTGCAGGTTAATATTGATTTTTAAATGAACCCATTACTAACACCACTTTATTATCCACTATTAAGTATTAACAAGTGATTGGCTAAGTGGTTCCTAATATCTATGAGATCCTGGGATCAAAAACTCTTGTCAACATCTTTGGGCCACCCCAAGGGATTCCTCCCTATAATAACCTGATGTATGTGAGATGGGAGAACTACATAAACTTAAGGGAATAATCAGATATTCAAAGAGGTCTAAATACCTTCATTTGGAAAGAAAAAAAAAATGCCATTCACAAATATGAAATTTAATGTGAAATATGTTGTGACTTTTAAACTTACTGATTTTGAAAAGCATGGAATCCTAGTGGGCCTCAGAAATTCACAGATTGTAACCCCTTATTTCAATTTAGATACCCTTGTTTGTCCAAAAAAAATATACATGTATCATATTCACAAGTATGAAATTTAATGTGAAATATGTTGTGACTTTAAACTTATTGATTTAAAAAAGTACAGAATCCTACATGCCAACACGCCTACTTAAAACTAGTGCAATTTTTCAAAGGCAGCTTAATTTTTCACATTACTTTATCTCACTTGTCAAACTTCAATATTTTTGTCAAAAGCGATGTTTTGTAAAATGCTTAGTCGAGAAATGTTCATAGATTTTCTTTTTTAGTTTTAAAATATAAATACTACGTCAGCAGGAATAATAATATAGAAATACATTATCTTCTCAATATTCATTTGAAACTAAATTTTTTTTTTTTAAAAGCCTGCATTTTTTTTTTTTGGTTATAGATAGGATTTGTTTTGTTTTGTTTTTTTTTTTTTTGGTGGGTCTTATTAATAAGTTTTGTGTCAGTGTTATGGCTGTTTTTAAATTTTTGTTATGCCTGTGCTTAATTTTTTTTTATTTTAAATTTATGTAGGTTGAGATTGTTAAAAACTTGTTATTGATCAGTGAAACTACAACAATACTTTTTATATAAATCAGGTTCTATTTCTCATTTGCTCTACACTTGAAAGTTATTTTTTATTTTAGTCTTTATAAATATATTGTTTGATTAGAAATGTCTACTAGAAAATATGCATCTGGATATGAAAAACTTAAAAAAAGAAAAAAAGAAGAAAAATTAATTGAGTCTTAAAAAGGATCAATGAATAAATTTGTTATTAGTAATAAACAAAATATAACACAAAATTTAGATGAAAATATCACAAATGAGCAAGAAATTCACCAAAATAATTTAGAAGAAAATGATGTTCAATTTTGCAATACAACAAATCTTGATAATGAATTTCAAAATAATTTAGAAGAAAATGAAAATAATGATGAAAAATATAATATAAAAATATTAAATAAACATTAATTTAATTAATATATAAGTATAAAAAAATGCTCCATTTTTAGTTCTCGCCTTAAGCCCCAAAATGTCTAGAGCTGCCCCTGCTAAGTGGTTCCTAATATCTATGAGATCCTGGGTTCAAAAACTCTTGTCAACATCTTCGGGTCACCCCAAGAGATTTCTCTTTATAATAACCTGATGTATGTGAGATGGGAGAACTGTATACACTTGAGGGAATAGTCAGATACTCAAAGAGGTCTGAATACCTTAATTTGAAGAAAAAAAATGTCATTCACAAATATGAAATTTAATGTGAAATATGTTGTGACTTGCGAACTTTTTGATTTTAAAAAGTACAGAATCCTAGTAGGCCTTGGAAATTCACATGGTGACCCCTCGATTTGGGATTTGATATTTTCCTTCACCCATTTCTCCCCGAACTGTGACACTAATTTTTGCTGATGTTAAGTACTTGCAAAGTCCAAAAAACAACGGACCAGTGGAACATAATACCATCAAAAGCTACGGTCTTTTACATAACACTATGTCTACATTCATTTATTGGGGTTGCCACTTACCACTCCTATATTTTGCGATCTTGAAGAACACTTCTAATAATTTCAGCTTCGCCTTTATTTGAATTTACAATATACACGTTGTTGGCTTTATTATTATTATTATTTTTTTGGGTGGGGGCTAAAGTAGAAGGAGAAGATATATATATATATAAATGCAGGACAAAGTTAGGATTTTGAGTTGGAGGAGCCAAAATATGAAAAAAAAAAAAAAAAAAAAAAAAATTCGTGAAAATCCAAATTAGCATTTATTTATTAAAAGAGAACTCAACATTTTTTATAAAAAAAACAATTGAAAATCATCTTTTAATTTGTTGTGAAGTCTAATTTTAACAACATTCAAATAGATAAATAAAAAGGGACAGCGAAACAGAGAGTTTGATATAAAATATGTTACAAAGATTGTTGTTATTGGCTAAGATTAATTATGTATGTCTAAAAATACTCTTTTGTCTCTTTGATATAGTTACGAAGATGCTTAAACAAACACCACAAACAACACTATATTAATTCTTATTAAAAAAAACACTATTTTAATTATTCTAACACAACACCCATTCGCTGAGCCACTCGGCACAACCAACAAGCACTACAAGCCACTTTGTTTTTGGATTAGTTTTGTATTTGGGCTAATTTGTTTGTTATTTAGGTTTTTTCTTGTTTAAGGGGTGTTAGAGATATATTGGACATATTAGCCCAATGTAATAGGCTCAAACCTAGTCCTACTTGTACTAGTAGTCTAGGGTGTCTAGGGTTTAATCGCCTATATATACTCATGTTAGGGTTCATTGTAACACAGGTTTTTGTACTACACTCTTATACAATAAAGATGTAACTCTTAAGGGATTCCTCCGTGGATGTAAGCTGACATGGCTAAACCACGTAACCCTTGTGTTCTCGGTGTCCTATTCTATGCTTCCCCTGCCGCATCCACTCTAGCATATACAACATGGTATAATACATCACGCTGCTGCTAATAATATATTTAATATGGTATTAGAGCCAAACTTCATTATTGGCATCAAACAAACATCTCTAGCATGCAAAGAAGATTCTCACGTGCACACCACCATCAGAAGTCACTCATGCTTGTCCGCTGAATCTAGACTCCACGACATCTCACAGCCGCCATTAGGGATGGCAATGGGGCAGGGTAGGGCCAAAGGATGGGGTTTTCATCCCTGTCCTGCATGGTTTTGTCTTGCTCCATCCCCGCCCTACCCCTCCTCGTGTGACGGGAAAAACTTTCTCACCCCATCCTCACCCCTTGAGGCCTCACGAAGCCTCACCCCACCTTATAAAACTTTACTTTTTATTAATTTGTCCTACAACTAGTACAATTTTTTTAATAAAACATATTTCATTAATAAATATATACTTGAAATTACAACTAAATGTATCCCATCAAATCAAATCAATTTTTAGAAAAAATTGAATGATATATCCAAGTTTTTGACAAAACAATCATAAAAAAAAAAAATTCTCGTAGTATAACACATAACAAAATAAAGGTAGAGAATTACATTGGGTAGAATAAAATAAATTAATATTAATATATTTGTTTAAATAGTAGGGTTTTTGATATGAAAAATTTACAATTATAACCCTTAACAATGTGGGGCGGGGCAAGGACGAGAAGGGGGGGTGGGGCGGGGTGGGTCTAAAAAGTCTAAACCCATCCCCACCCCACCTCGTAGTGCGGGGCTAAAATCTTGCCCCATCCCTGTCCCACCACCTTTGCGGGGCAGGGAAAACCCGCACAGGGCGAAGCGAGGAGGGGCGAGTTAAACGGGGCGGGGAAAAATTGCCATCCCTAGCTGCCATGGCAAATCCTCAAGCCCAAGCAATTCGTGCCTCTCCCTATCAGATTTGTGCACATCAAGCTTTCGCCTAATGAAACCAACAAGACAGAAGTGCTCCATGGCATATCGCGACCAAAACCTAAGAACCCAGAATCCAACAGCCTCTACACACGCCTATACGCGCTGACAAAGCCTCCAGTTACTCCTTCCACATGCCACCGAAGTTCTCGGATTCTATACTAGATTATGGCACACACGTCGCTCTGTGAGCCTCATAGCCCTCCATTCTACAAAACCTGAGAATCCCGACTACTGAAATCAAGACCCACACCCACACGCGCCGCCTAGGTTTCTGGCATCTACTGCACGCGCCGGTGGTTATCTCACGCGCTGAAGAAATATGTCACTTAATATGTGACGTCATTTGATGATGTTAGCAAAAAGCCACGTCAGCCCTAAACACGTCATCAGCCACGTTAGCAGTGTTGCCTCGTCAGCACCACGTAACCCGGACCACCTGGATCTAACCCATGAACACTGACTGTTGACTTTGACCAGGACCTGTTGACTTTCGTTGACTTTGACTTTTGCGTTGATCTTTGACCAAAGTCAAAATTTTCGAAAGGGCCTATCTTACTTAGTTTTTCGCGTAGATTCCAATTTCGAACTCCATCTCTTCCTTTGAAACTCTGAAATTGGTCAATTGGCATATTATTCATTGTGGTTTCTTTAAAGGCATTTTTCAAGTCATCTCCAAGGGATCTTCTTATGTTTATCTAACCTCAAGCCTTCATTGAGCTTCCGCCTTGAGTTTGTGGGAGGGTGTGTGAGATATATTAGATATATTAGCCCAATGTAATAAGCCCAAGCCCAATCCTACTTGTACTAGTAGTCTAAGGTTTAATCGCCTATATATACTCATGTTAGAGTTCATTGTAACACAGGTTTTTGTACTACACTCTTGTACAATAAAGATGTAACCTTTAAGGGATTCCTTCATGGATGTAGGTCAACAAGGCTGAACCACGTAGCCCTCGTGTTCTTGGTGTCCTATTCTATGCTTCCCCTTCTGCATCCACTCTAACATATACAACATGGTATAACACATTGTGCTGCTAATAATATATTTAACAAGGTGGTCAACGATTTTGTTTAGAGGGGTGAAGTTTAATTTTATAGAGCTCGGCTTCTTATTAAAACTCAACCCATACATATCTAGCATTTAAAAATAAAAAATAAAAAATAAAAAATCGGGGGGCCAAAGGCCAATGCACAGCTCCGTCCCTACTTACATGTCTAAGCTTCGATTACACCTTAAAACTCTAATTTATAATGTTGTTGTGCTAAATCAAGTTGGATTGGACAAGAATATTGTAGTTCAAATCTCACTTCTTGGTGTTTTTAACACAAATATTCAAGGTGCAAATCTCTTATCGCCAATGTAACTATTGAATTTATTAAAAAAAAAAAATCAATTTGGATAGGTTTTGAGATCACAAGAACATTATTAATCAACTGAAAGGCTATGAACACCATAAGTTCATATTTGGTCTTTCTGTGGAGTCAAGCCAGTCTTCTTAGTTTTGGTTTTATCTTTTATGGTGGTGGTGGCATTGTGGGTCGTGACTCACAACTCATGGACTTAGATGAATTTTATGCATGGGAGGAGGACCAACTGACAAGAAATTATAATGGCTTAGGCCCCTTCGTCTGAACATTCGAAATAAATTGATTTTAATCTAAATCATTGTAAATGTTGAGTTAATATTGGAACAACGCAATAAGAAAAAAAAAAATACTAACTACAAGATATTCCCTCCACTCCAAATTGTTGGTCTTGTATTCCATCTTGGGATGTCCCAAAAACAAAAAAGAATCAACAAAAATGGGACGGCCTTTTAGTTACATTTTAAAACAAGTTCACTCTGCACAAGACGTTATCATACCTTGTTGATGATGCAAAAAATAGTCAGTGAGTTGAACGATCCTTACGTGCTTTTGATGGAACCTACAAAACAAAAACACAAAAAAGACCTTATAGAGAGTACCGGTGTAGTACTGGCCAAATACCCTCTGAAGGTTAAGTTAAAGAGAGAATTTCTACAACTTTAGAGTGTCAAAGCTGGGGAATTGTGCATACCTTGATTTATGAGGGTTTTGGGGTTTTTATAGTAGTGTAGAGCTAACCTCTATTTATTGGTAGAGAAGGTATTTCCTTGTAGAGAAGATTCTCATTCATAATTGTATTTTATGGGATCCTTTCCTTGTAAGGATTCCTCTGATTATGGTTGGGCGTATAATGCAAGATATTTCCATACTAGGATTCTTGGGGACCACTCATGCCACGTGGCACCACGTGGCTTCAACAAACCGTCTCCTTTGGATCCATCTACTTTAAGGAGTCCATCCGTCGCCTTGCCTCTCCGTCCAGGTCATGAACCCGTCTACTAGTTCTTTGGTTGGTAGAGTACCTAGATTGTCTCTTTTGATGACTTTGTCACTTATGACCGCCTCCGTTAATTGGATACGTCTGCTTTGGGATTTATCCCTATCACTTGTTATCCTTTATTCAATTTTTTTTTCTTTGTTGTCCAACCCAATATTCTTCTCATCCCAAATTAAAATTGGCATTGTACATGCCATTCTCATCCAAATCAATGAGCCCAGCATCCAAGTACGTCTATAGAGGGTTAGTGGTTTTTAAAGTTTTTTTTTTTTTTTTTGTTTCCCACAGGATGTCCAAGCCAGCTTACGAGTATCTCGACTAATTCTCACTCGTGGTGGGAGCCTAATACTGGCCACAAGGTGTTATAGTTGCTAGGACTCAAATTGGGAAGCAAATCCAATCAAACCCCAAAGCCTTACTCAGTGGTGGACAAGCCATTGGGCCACACTTGGTGGTTAGTGGTTTTTAAAGTTGATGTATTAATTAAAATCTATATAAGTTGAAGCGTAGCATTTGTTGTTGGTACGCTTCAGTTAAGCCATATCAGCGTCCATATCATTATCTTTTTTCTTTCCAATTTTCTTATAATATTTTTTTAACATTCACTTTAAAAAAAAAAAAATATATTTACACTTTCTCAAACGTTTCTCATTTCCTTACTTTTTCATCTCTCCACTACCCTCTATCTTGATATCACTATTCATCTTTCTCTTCATCTTCTTTTATTTTGTCTCTTCCTATTTACTTTCTCTTACTATAAATTTGTCATTTTCTTTTCCATTCTTTGCATAGTTTTCCCTTACAAAAATGTTATCTCTCTCTCTCTCTCTCTCTCAATTGTTTGGTGGATTTTTATTTTTCTTGCATCTTTGTTTCAGGTTGATAAATTTTTGTACTTTTTAGAACTCTAATTTGGTTGATACGATTTAGTTTTTTGTTTTAAGTTATTATTATTATTTTTTGTTTTCTTTGATTGTTAAATGTTATCCTATTGCATTATAAAGAATTAAAGGTAGTAGATAAGAATATAATATTATTTTATTACATAGTATGATTTGGATAATTTAGTGTTTATTGTTATATCTTTTAGTTTTACTTTTTTTTTTTTCATCTTATTTTATTCAATATTGAAATTCAACCACATCCTCCTTATCATTAAGTTATATATATTCTCTCCCTTTTTGTTTTAAAAAAATTTTAAAAAATAATATTTTACTTAAATTCAAATAAAAAAATTGTCCTCATCAAATTGTACTTTTTTTTTTTTTTTTATAAATATTTATACTTTCTCTAACCATTTTCTTTTCCTTTACCTTTTCATCTCCCTAAACCTTCTACGTTAATATCACTCTTCCTCTTTCCCTTTATCTTCCTTTATTTTGTTTCTTTTTATTATCATCCTCTTAGTATAAATTTGTAATTCACTCTTCCATTCTTTGCATAATCTTCCCTCACAAAAAAGGGTTATTTCCCTCTCTTTCTCCCTCAATTTTTTGGTGGATTTTTTTTCTCTTTTTTAAGTTGTCTTGCTTCTCTACTTTAGCTTGATAAAGTTTTGTGTTTTTTAGAACTCTATTTTAGGTTGATGTGATTTAGTTTTGTGTTTTAAGTTTTTTTTTTTTTTTTTTTTGCTCACTTTGATTATTAAATGTTATCCTATTTCAATATAAAGAATTAAAAATAGTATATAAGAATATAATATTATTATATTAGATAGAATGATTTGGATAA